>NC_142192.1:6122500-6407500 GCF_026936395.1 Plectropomus leopardus
AAGAAACTCTCATTAAAAATGCACCGCAGTACATCGTGATGCTAATCCGCTCTGACATTAAAGACCTTGCTTCTCCCTTGTGTTTGTCTCCTGGAATACTAAAACTGAATTAACTTGACCGATAATATATTACATTTCTTAACTTTCTTAACAGCACAGTGTTATAAGGATAACAAGATTATTGTTTTTTTTTCTTTGCTCCAACAGAACTGGATCTCAACCGATTGGATGGAGATACCGTCTGCCCACCAATGAGAAGCGGACAAGATGACCTTCCAGGTAAAAGTCAGCTTGTGTTTGAACAGAAGTAAAAGCAGCAGATGAAGCTGCTGTAAAACCACAAACCTCATAAATCTCTAAAAAAGAAAATAAACTATCTAAAGAAAGGCGGTGAGTTAAATTAGTTGATTAGGGTGGGCTGCCTCTTGCCTCAAAACACCTCTGGATTTCAAATGAGGCAAATAAAATGTTCCACTTGAGCTTTACGGAATTTGAGTCGGAACAATCTGAACTCAGCAAGAATGTAATTGCTCACCGCTGCTGTGTTTCAAACACATCTGCGCTCATGCTGTTTGGTGGTTTGAAAAAGTGACATGCTGTTGAATAGAAAAGTGTGATTTAACTCCTTAACTTTCCTCACTCAGTAAGAAGCAATGGAAAATGTTTTCTTTGCATTTTTTAAAAATAAAAACGTGTCCTTTAATAAATATATTATACATACATACATATATATATATATATATATATATATATATATATATATATATATATATATATATATATATATATAAAACAGAAAGTGAATATTTAAATTACAAACTATGTACTATTTTAATGCTTGTAATATGTTACACAGATTAAATTGTGACCATGGAATTGGTAATAATAATAATAATTAGTAATATTTGGTATTAACAGCATTGAATAGTCATCCTTTTTCAGAATTTCATAAAATTTGTATTGTATTACTACTGTTATTATAATCCATTTGGTTAAGCTTCAGACGGTAAAATATCATACCATATATATATATATATATATATATATATATATATATATGTATCCATGTATGAATGTATCAATCTAGTGAATGATCAGATTGCTTTTTTTTAATTTCTTAGCAAATAGTCAATTTTAATGAGATTAGATTAGCTTCACTTTTACCATTAAAGGCCAAATCAACTGTTTGTTTGAGCTTTTTAAATGAAATAAAAATGAATTGCCCTTATTAGATTTAATTTTTTTGTATAAATCTTAAACAATGGCTCAGTAAGACATCTGAAACTTTAGCATTTTAAATACATCTGCGGCTGCCTACCTTTGAAAATCCCACTCCGTAGAGCTTTTTTGTTACTTTTTTAAAGACACAGTGGCATCTAGTGGATTCTTTTTGCATAGCATATCTAAACTGAATGGTAGAGAAGGCTTTATGAAGTAGAGTTCAAGTTTAAGATATAGTGACTCAAAATGTGCTCTACCAAATGGTTGAGCAGGACATTGAAGGGTTTCCTTATTTTCGCAAAGGCTAATGTTAATGCCGTGCCTTTACTTATGTTATAACTATATCTGCTACTTCTGCCATTACTTTCTGTAATAAGAGCAAGAATTAAGATGTTTTTAGTGCAGCTGCTATATGTATTATATGTTATCTTCGTAGGTTTTGATCTGATCACACAGTTCCAGTTGGACGTGATCCCACTGAAAGGCGTGAGGAAGGTGGACGGCTCCACTTCCCACCAGGTGGCCTACCGCCTCGACAGAGAGGCCAACTTCCAAATTCCAACCATGTAAGTACAGTACAGAGGCTTTAAAAGAAAACTGATAAAAACACTCAGGCAGCAGTGGTCCTCTTGGTGCAGGTGTTGCATTATTACAGGTCTGCCGCAGATGTTCCTGCATGGCGAGCAGCATATAATTGGTGGAGAAAAAACATGTCTGGACGTATTTAGTGTCTCTTAGATACAAAGGCAGAGGAGAGGCTTTTCTGTGTTTGTGTGTGTATAAGTGGGGGATTGGAAAAGCATATTTCTTTAGGGCCTTTGGATCTGCAGGAAATGTGCTGTCAAAATATTTCACCATGCCTTTTCGGTAATGATTTATCTTCTGTTGTATGTACTCTTTTGAAGGTTTGGCGTGAACAAAGACAGCACTACCTTCCTGTCAACAATTTCCTAGTTTTTAATAAATGTTAGTTGTAGCAACATGGCCAGATCGACCTGCTTGGGGATCCCGGGGCAAAAATAAGTTGTAATATCCTAATCAGTTAAGCTTAAAATCAGTGAATCCTACATTTCCTATTATGCAACAGATCACATATTCTGGAAAAAATTTGATCTTGAAAAATGTTGGTAAAATGATTACGTCATTGTGCTAATTAGTGCTATTGGTTAGTTTCAGGCTAATGGTATGTTTCATCTTAAAAAAATAGTCCTATATGAAGTTGCTTATATCAAGTGAAAAACAACCTTTCTTATATGCAAATGATTTTTAATACAAGCATCATGTTATTTAATGAATTCATGTAAAAATGTCTTGAAACCAGCAGCAGGTGTGCCTGATGTGCCTGTACCACCTTAATCTAAAATTGGCACACCCACCCAAATCCTAGGAAATGATTTAACAACAAATTTTAAAAATCCTAATATATATATTTTTTAATGTCCCGTTAACAAGCTGCACAGTTGAATGCTTTTTTGACTATTTAATCTGCTCACTGGCTGATTAAACAGTTTATCCATTCTTTCATTTTAAAGGAGCTGACAGAGACTTTGAATAATAATGACATTTTTTCATGATCTAAACCCGAGCCCCACTGGCTTGCACTGTGATGCGTTGTTATGGAACCTCTTTAGAGCCTCTTTTAGTACAACCAAACTTGAACAAGACTTTTTTTTTTCTCCTACCAAAAAGTTCAAATGAACTGAAAACACACTGAAACAGTGACAGATGGTTATGTTACCTAACCAGTGCTGTTGCCAGGCAATTTGTCAACGGATGGCACCCATCTGTTGCTCACATTGGCAACGCTCTCAATAATTCAGAACTTTAAGCCTTGATAAAGTTTAATCAAATGAGTAATATATAATTTCGCTCCCTTTATCAGTTGTCATGTACGAGGAAAATAGCTGAAACCTTTTAAACCCAAGCAAATTAGCTTGATTCCTGTCTGTCAAAAACATGGGAAGAAAGAAGAAATGACCCAAGAAATTGTTAAAAAGTACAACAAAATTGCCTGAAAATAAGTTTATAAAAAGAAAATAAAAATAAAGAAAGAAAACTAAAATACAAAAAAAAAAAAAAATAACCAGGGGAAAAGGTGTCTAGTGGAGCATAATAATTTTAAAATAATTTTATGTTATTATGACAATTATAAATATAGTCTTTCCCCAGTTTTTTCTCTAGCTTTTTAAGAATAATATTCTATATCTACTTATTTCACGCAGTTTCTTACCAGGTTTACAGTTGCTTTTTTTCCCATTGTTTGAAAGAATTTTCACCAATATGCTCAGGGTTCAAGGGTTTACTTTAGTTTTACTTTTAGTTTTAGTTTTTTTTAATACTTTTGGAAGTCTGACAGCAGCATATGAAAAAAAAAAGCTTGAGAGATTTTTATTTTTGTTTCTTCTGTTTTTTTTGGGGGGGGGGGGGTTGTAACAGGCTGCAAAGATGTTTATATTTTAACGTGGGTGTCTATGTAGGCTGACTGGCATATGGAGCCAAAGTGGCCATCAGAGGAACTGCAGTTTTTGGCACTTTCACACTGGAATCTTTTTTCAGAGGTTGCAGCTTGTTTGTTTTGACGACGTCTCTCAAGAGACAAACTGAGTAGCAATCCTCATGACTAAATTTGTAACAAGTTAGTGGAATGCCCCATCTTTAGAAATAGTCAAATAATCGCAAACCAAATGACACATATCGAACCTGCTGCTTTCAGGGACCTCTGAGGTCTTTGGTCCTGGGTCACAGCTTACCACTTTGCCCAGTCTATAATGCAGCCCTGTGTAGGAATGACTGACTAATCAGTTGTTAAGAAGTTGCTGTTGTTAAGAATTTAATCGACCATGTGAAATTTAATTGCTATGTAATGCTGTCAAATTATATGCAACGTGTTTCTGTGAGTTTTGATTGTAAATAAAAAAATCATAGGGTATTGTTTGAAAAACACTTGGTTTTTTTTCAAATAACGATTAATCGCTCATCAATTTGACCAATAATTGATTAAAGAAAGTGCTTACGATTTGAAACTCTGGTAGCAATATCAGAGCAGATCTCAGTGATTTGCGCTTCAGTAAGGTATTGAAAAACATGCCAAAAGCACAATTTCACTGAACTAGTTTGAGTACAGAGTGTGCAGGTTAATGGCTTTGCCACTTTACATAACCAAAGACGTCCCCTGGTGTTCCCCAGTGTGCCTGTTCCACTCTGTTTTGGCTAATCTTTCCCTGCAGGCCAGCTTTCCTTAAAAGCTGTTATGTAACTCGCTGGCACCCTGCGCCTACACCACTCGGGTCTGTCACACTGAATGTAAATACATGTTTATTTCCTCCATCAGTCCCATGGCCACAGACTGTGCTTTGAAGTCCATCCCTGACACCCAGCTTTATGCTGCACACCCTCCCTTTTTTTATCTGCAGGACAAAAGCAGCACATAGTTTAGACTTTCTCACCTCAGGCAAACCTAGAGTGGTCTTCATTTGCTTTACTGGCTTACAGGAAACTCTTTTTTTTATTGCTTCACCTTGATCATTTACAAGATGGTAAAAGTCCGGCTGCAGCGCCCATCTATGAGCACACCACCTACTGAGAATCTGGCTTGTTAAAAACACAGAGAGCAGCAGACTGTGGATGCTAACCAGGGCTGCATGTTGTAATTGGGGCAGTGATTTATGCACTGAGGCAGCCTCTTTCACAGTATCTCTGATATAATAGCACACCTTGTTTCCTTGAAGCACGTAGCTTTAATTTATTTGTGTTTTAAGTTAATTTTTGACCACTGATTTGATGATGTTGTTGGTGATTGGTGTGCATGCAGAAACTTCATCGTTAACTATTTGAAACCTGGAGCACAGCACTGTTATTGTGCTGCTTTCAGATGTCTTTCACAAGTATGTAAACTTTTGAACTCTGAGAAAATAATTTTCAATAAGGCAATGAGCAACTTGGTTAAAAATGTTCCACAAATTGCAATAAGGTAGTTAGTTAGTAGTTTTTTAACAGTTTTAGAAAACTTTTTTAAAAAGTTTTAAAACATTTTTTAAAGCTAGGAAAAGATATTGAGCAAAAAAAAGCTAGGGAAAACTATATTTATAATTATCATAAATACATATTTAAAATTATTTTGCTGTATTTCTAAGCACCTTTTTTGGATAATTTCCTCGTTTGTGTGTTTGTTTAACATTCTTTTTCTTTTTAAAAACTATTTTCAGATAATTTTCTTGTACTTACTTATACTAATTTCTTGTTTATTTTTGTGTCATTTTGTCTTTCATTGCTCATTGCCGCCTTCTTATGTTTTTGAAAGACTCAGTTTGCTCAGGTCTGAAGGGGTTGAAGCGGTAGTTTGGATGTTTTGAAGTGGGGATGTATGGGATACTTAACCATAGAAAAACCTTTAAAACCTGAGCATACTGACTTGATTTCTTTCAAAAACATAGGAAGAGGGCAACAAGCAACCTACCAAGAATGACCCAAAAACTAGCAAGAAATTGTTAAAAAGTTACAAGACAATTACCTGAAATTAAGAAAAAAAACAAAAGAAAAGTGAAAAACCAAGAAAAGAAGAAAACAAAGAAAAGACAAGACAAGAAAATGAGTTCAAGAAAGTGCTAAAAAGTTTTGTTTTTTTTCTGTTACATAATTTTAAATATAACATTAAGAGACATTTTTTGGAAATGTTTCCCTCGTTTTTTAATAATATTTAATTATAACCCCCATCTCTCACCACACCCCCACTCTCCGGAAATATTTATACTTTTAAACATATACTAAAAGCCTATCTTTTTTAGTTTATGTAGTGTCTTACCATTACAATTTTATGGTTTATAACTATTTTATTTATTAAGATCCATTTTTTTCAAGATCTATTTTTGCTTAATTGCTATGTTGTTCTTGTTTTTGTTTCTTCAGTCAAACTGCGTAGCACTTTGAATTGCATTTGATTTGTTTGAAAGGTGCTAAATGAATCAAATTTGATTGATTGATTAATCGATTGATTGAACCCCTGTGCTCATTTTCCCCATCAGGCTGAACTTCCCTCGCGGCTTCCCTGATGAGTACTCCTTCATGGTAACCTTCCGCATGATCAAAAATACTGTGAACAAGGTGTGGAACGTCTGGCAAATAGTGGACGAAGACGGCCAAAAGCAGGCCGGAATGAGGCTGAATGGCGACCAGCAGGCTCTGGAGTACTTCCTAATGGGCGCAGACGGCAACCTCCAGACGGTCACATTCCCCGGCCTCTCTGTGCTCTTCAACACCAAGTGGCACAAAGTGATGATTGGCGTGGAGCACGAGCAGGTCACGCTTTACGTGGATTGCCAGCCTGTGGATCGGAAGCCCATCAAGGGCAAAGGTCCCATCAACACAGAGGGAGACACTCTCATTGGCAGGCTGGACACTGATCCCGACGCCTCCGTGGTGGTAAGCGAGGATGGAGTATCGCTGGCTGCATTTAATCACGCTCACTAAGTCTACTTATCAGAAATGGTGCTCTCTGTGAACAAACAGGTTTATATGTGTGCTGAGCTCTGCTATAATTCTAAAGTGCTGCTGTCACAGCAAAGCTGCTCAGCTGGGTTCCAGGGGAGGGAAAAAAAAGAAAAAGTTAATCCCTGCAGAAAATAACATTGGCGAAACATCGAGCTCAACAACCCATAGAGAGAGCTGATTCAAAAGTACAAAGAAATAACTGCAGCATGAAGAAGCAGTTCAAGATTCTTAGCCAGTGTCACGACTGAAGAATGTATTTAACATCTCTTTTCAGTTTGAACTCCAGTGGATGTTGATTCACTGCGACCCGAAGAGGGCCCAGAGAGAGAGCTGCAACGAGCTGCCTGCCACCGAGGTACAGTAACAAGGACTCGGATCTGCTCAGCATCAGCTGTGGTTTGTGGTTTTTATTCAGGTTGATAAGCACGCTGAGAGAAAAACAAGGGCAGAAATGCTGAGATGGAGTTGCAGATGTATAAAATTGCCAAGCAGTTTCCTGTAGCACATCCAGAGGTTGCACTTCATCCAAAACAATTTGCAAGTTGGACATCAGCAGATTGGAGCTGTAACCCCAAACAAACATGTCTTGGAAGCAGAGCTGTTAAGGCAGACATGATCTCATTGGCTGTGTTAAAACCTCAGCGCATGGAGCCAAAGCACTGCTTGGCTGAGTGGCGAGCTTTAATAACGAAGAGGAAGTTTGATCAAATTTTAAAACATGCGAGACTGGAAAGCCAACACACATTGTGTGCATAGTGCAAGATTTTTGTGGTTAGCATTTTGTCGAAAGTCAGCACAGAAAATAACACTTGCGGTAATGTTAGCTGGCAGGGTTTGGAACATAAAAACAAGTAGCACACAACGCCTAACAACAACATAGTTTTTGCATGGTTACATCTGACTGAGAAGTTATTGCACTGACTTTGCCCAACAAAAATTTGGACAGGATGAATTAAAAGTCTTGGCAATGGGCTGTATAACAACTTACACATGTTGCCCTGCCTGTAGTTACTTTCCCTGTACAGTCACACAACCTGCTCCTACTTGATTACCAGCTGACAGGAACACAATTTAACACCTGCTTCCTGCAGTTTAGGACCATTAAAATCAGTTTTTCTCCACCCATGTTGCTGAGAAAGCACAGTGAGCTAGTAACATCAAACAATAGAGCTTATGCTGAAAAATCTATGGAAATAGCTTTTTTTCATACATTTATTCCTACTTTTTGTATTTGCCGTGACGATGCCGTGAAATTTTATTAACGAGTTTATTTTTTCGAACCAACATCAGTCCTAATCATAAATGTCAAATATTCATTAATTTTCAGAAATTAAACCCTTTTTTGTCATGGTGCCACTATGTTTTTAGATGACAATAATAATTATTTTAATATACTACAGTAGAGAAAAAAAATTAACTATTTTAAAAATGCTACGTGCAAAGTATTTTGTTGGTCTTTTCTTTTTCTTTTTTTTTTTTTTGATTATCACAGCCCAGAATATGTCAATGATCAGCAGCAACATTGATTGTGACAGTACTCCTAGTGGAAATAGCAGGTGTTTTTTCTATATGCCAAATATGGTAAAAAGTACAAATAAAAAATAAATTAAAAAAGACATCATCATGTGGAAAATAGTAAAAAATTATGAATTACAAGACAAAAGCCCAGAATGTCACCCAGACATAAAACATTGCATTTTTTTATGCTGTGATGGCTGTGGTATCAAAAATTGTACTTAACAGTATGAATGTAACAGCTTTGTTTACACTGTGTATTTTAGACTTATAATAGGAGCTGCGTTAGAAATTACAAGATTAAACAAAAATACTCAATTTCGCGAAGATTTGCCCTAACCCTAACCCTAGCCAAAATTTTCAACCAAAAAAAAAAAAAAAGACAAATGAAAAGCATGTAATATGTGCCAAACAGTCCCTATGGGTTACAGAGAGTTTACAATTACTGCCAATAGGGCACAATTTTATAAGAGTGGCAATCCCTTTTGGACTGACTGACACTTTTACATTGGACTGCAAATGCAACGTGATGTATCCACTAGAAAAGTTTGGACAGAATTATCCCGAAATGAAAACACACACCCATTATGTAAGGCTGTGTATAGTTTATAGCATTCATGACCAAATATTATCTTTGACTTGAATGTGGCTTTAGCACAGTTAATGAGATTTCTGCCTGAGAGAAATACTTGTAGCCTGTAATGAAAATGCCACTCTGCTGTCTCACATCTCATTCTGCAGAAAGTCTGCCGCACCATGAATTAGAATCAGCTCGAGTGTTGTTGGTTTTTTTTTTATTCAGTCACTTGTATCAAGATGCAAATATTCCTTCTCACTGTAGCCAGAAATATTTCCTGGCCTGTGGTGCGCTCTATTAGATCTCAGGCTAACATTCCTGCATCGGAGCTGTGAGGTGGTTCTGTACATGGGGGGGGTGTGTTGGTACTATGGGCTGTTTATTCAAATGACAGCATGATATCTACTCACTACTATGACTATGAGCAGGCTTCTGCTGACACGTTTGGTGAGGGTGGTGTGACTACTTTCACTAACTCTCCCTTTATCTGATTTCTCTTGCTTCTTCAGATGTATGCCAATGCTGAGGTATTTATCGATCTTCTCTACTTTCTTTTTGCTTTGTAATTTTGAGCCAATAATCTACTTCAGTGCTTGGGTTGCCTAATTACCTCATTGCTTTGTTCTAAATCTAATTTATGGTAATGATTTTGCTTGTTTGCTGTTTTGGAGCACAGAAATATAGAATTATACCCGAAATGTCTCAAATCAGAAACATGCCCGCAGGCTATAAAAAGACACATTTAGGCTTCTGTTAGCTTTACATAAACATATATATATTAAATAAAATTGGGTATGATGTAAAGTTTGCATAAATGGTTTGATGAGTCTAATTCATTGAGGTATATGTCTTTTTAATTGAAAAATTCTGTTTTTAAAAGTTATATTTATAGATTTTATTAAGTCTTTTTCACTGTCATTTGCTGACTCATTGTCTCCACTCTCAGCCTGACAAATCAGTCCCAGGCCCCCCAGGACAACCTGGCCCAGAGGGCCCTCGAGGGCCCCCAGGAGAAAACGGCAGAGATGGAAGAGATGTAAGCGTTTCCTTCTTGATAATTCTTTTTCTCCCTGTGTTCTTTCCACAAACCCCTGAAGTCATTTGTTTTCTGAATCAGGTCTATTAACCCTCTGAACCCTGAGCAAACTGGTTTGATTTTTTCACAAGGAGGAAAAAAAGGCAATGAGCAAGAGCAAGAAATTAATAGATTTAAAAAATGGTTTCTAAAAAGTTAGGGGAAATGTCTTAAGGAAAAAAAAAGAAAAAAGCTAGGAAAAAATAGATTATAATCATCATAATTTCATATTTAAAATGGTTACAAAATTATATATTATATAATGATATATTTTATGCCCATTTTTCAGGTTTTTTCATATTTTGTTTTGCTTTGTTTTTTTAACTTTAACTATTTTTTAACTATTATTTCACTATTTTCTGGTATTTTTTGGGACATGTCTTCTTTTGTTGTTCATTGCCTTTTTCCAATTTTTGTTTAAATAAATGATGTGGAGTTGCTCAGGTTTTACAGGGTTACCATAGAGCCATTATTCTTCTTCTTTATGTCTCTACTTTCTTTAACTATGTTATTTTATGTGTCTCTGCAGGGTCTTCCAGGTTCTTCTGGCAGTCCCGGTGCTCCTGTAAGTGTGAAATTCTGAATAATGTTCTCACAAAATACTAAACTTTGTGGATCTATTCTCTGTTTTTTGTGTGATATCTCCAGAAAATCATTTCTTTTACCTCTGTGGCCACACATTTACAGAGTCTCAAAACTGATTTGTAAGAAAATATGACCTGAGCTTGCCTGAAATCAGACAGAACTGCAAACTCATCACACTGTTTCCATCTTCAGTCTGACATCGCATCAATTTTCCCCAACCAATTACTAGAGACCCAAATATTCTCCTGAATCTAACACACGTTTAAGTTCACACTCAGTATGTTTACATGCACAGTTTAGTCGAGCTATTGTCATAGCTCGATTAGGTCATTTCATTAGACTATTGTCCTTGTCCCAGTATACAAGCACTGTAGGAGAATCAATTATTTGATGGAAGTATGTTCAACTTAACCAAGGCATGTGGAGATATGTCCTCTTTCAATTAAATGCAATAAACATCTATTATTTATACAGTCTATAAAATAGAACCAAATCACAATCATAACTGTTTATTTACAATAAATTCGGGGTAGAAAACCATCATTAAAAATATAACCAAATAGCACTGAGCAAACTTGCCTTCAACAATTAGTTTTAAGCCTCCTAAAACAAAACAATATCAGTTTAAGTGTAGCCTACACTATAGTGAGGATATTTTCACTATTTTACCTTGCTTTATAACAGGCCTTACTGACAGGAATTTGATGTAAAGTTATCAAAAACATCATTTTACTCCACTGAACGTCGGAGCTGCTGCTCTGCCACTGCCTTCATCAGTTGCTGTGGAAAATAAAGAGGAGCAAATATTCAAATATAGTCTACATTAAACTGAAGTGTACACTATATTTGCTGCAGCCTCGTCCACAGCAGGACATCGCTTAGCTTCCATGCCACTGTTGTGGGACTGTCCTTTATTTATCAGAGGAGGAGGGTGGCAGGGGGGTCACTTTTTTATTTATTTATTTTTATTTATTTTTTTATTTTTTCTTTAAAGCCCTCAGGATGTGCGCATGGCTCTAATGCAAATTTTGAGCCAGTGAAGAGAAGTCTGTTAATCAGTGGATATTGTTTTTTTGTGATTGCGAAATGACTCTTTTCTTGGATAACATTTGGAAAGTCTAAAAGATTAATTTTTTTAGACTGCCATTTGAGCTAGCAAAGTGTTGAAACGGAAATCAGTCACTCCGCCAATGGAAGTTACCCAGCTGGCCGTGCTCTGCTGTTGTAAGTCTAGTGCACAAGCCTCATGAGCCCATCGATCCAGGTATTCTTTTCCCAAAAAAAAACCCTTTTTTTTTAACTTCATGCACCAATTAGCAGCTCTCACATGAATGAACGGGGCCAAGCATCCATGACTATATCTAGACTTTCTTAATACATCCAAGGTATAAACAAACAAGAAGACAACAGTGAATGCACACACGATAACTGACAGTATTAATAAACTCAACAGCACAAACACAACTCGGTAGCCCGCCATTGTTGTTATTGTTGTCCCCTTGCGCATGGCTATTTATCTAAAATGTAATGCACAAAGTGCAGGCATGTCGTCACCGTTCTCACAGAATCTGCAAATTGCCAGTTTACACGGTGACAGAAGAAGTGGCGTTTTTCAAAAAAATTACACTGTGGAAGCTGGTTTCAAAAGTGTGCATTTTCAGGCCCCTAAAATATGTTGTCATGTGAATGAAAGGCCAAACCGTGACAAAAGTTTAACGTTTCAAGCAACCATAACAGTCGTTTTATTGAAAAGACATCCAGCACAGAGATGTCTGTCTTTGCAGATGATCAATGTACTGCACTCTATAATGAACTTTACACCAGTTTAGTTGTCTTCCTAGTGACGTAACATTCTTCTTTCAGACACAAATAACAAAATGTATTTGCGCTGATACATTACAGACTCGGACCTTTTTTATTACTGTTCCTGATTGAACCTGAGGGTTAAGGGGAGGCAACATGTTTACTGGTACCTCCGTCGTTTGTCATCGCTCCTTTTCCCGTCCAACCTCATTGTTATCTGCATAGCCTTACACAAGCTCGAGATGTTGCTGATCTAAGAAACAACCAGAGCGGCCCACCTTTCATTGATTAAATGTTGACTGTCTCTGCCTCTGTGTATCTTAGCAACAGAGCCAAGAGATGCAGGGAGATGATAAAGCTGTTTTATTCCTGTTGTGTCTGTTTCCTAGGGCAGCAAAGGGGAGCAGGGCGAGATCGGTCTTCCTGGACAGCGAGGCCTGCCTGGCCATCCAGGAGCAAGTGTATGAAACATCACTTCATCCACTGACACACGCTCTTTTCTAATTTCTGCCAGTGCTGTTTGTGTGTGACTGTGTGTTGGTGTGTCTGCAGGGTCCTTCTGGTCCAATGGGTCCCAGAGGGCCTGTCGGTGAGAGAGTAAGTACTAATTTACATTGCTCCAAAATAATTCACTCATTAGAAAAATGATTATTAGACACAGACAATGTTAATGATTTGTTTTTTTCTTCTGACTATAGGGACTCCCTGGCTTTCCTGGACCTCCAGGTGCTCCTGTAAGTGTAGAAATCTTTAATTAAACCTTTAAAACCTGAGCAAATTGGTTTGATTTTTTCAAAAACATGGACAGAAGTCAATAAGCATGTTTGGTCCAAAAATTAGCAAGAAATTAGAAAAAAGTTACAGGAAAATTTCCTGAAAATAAGCAAAAAAAAAAAAGAAAGAAAAGTTAAAAGACCCTTCAAAATGCTGAAATTACAATAGATATATATGGGGTATTTTGTGAAACATATTTTCAAATATAAAATTATTATTAATATTCGTATAGTTTTCTGGACATTTACCCTATTCTGTTGGAGTATTTTCTAAAAATCCTCCTCTCTATTTTAAAAACTAATTATTAGGCAATCTTCTTGTCACCTTTTACTAATTTCTTGCTATTTGTGGAATATTATTGCCAAGTCGATTATTGCCTTTTTACCCATGTTTTAGAAAGAAATCATGGGTAAAAAGGCAAAAATCATCTGCTCTGGTAAGGATTAAATAGATTGTAAAACGTGTATGAACGCAGCAGAAGAAAACTGATGTCAATCCAGGTTTCAAAGCGTTAAAGCAACATGCATGTCGATAACATTGTAACTAACTATGAAGAAAGTAACACTACTAACCTGTATCTTCTGTCTGTTGTTTCACAGGGCCCAGCAAGTGAAGGACCCCCTGTACGTGACTGCAGGATCAGCTGTTTAAATCTGAAACACTGTTGAAATGGTTTGACATTGGTTACAGATCCAGTGAATGTACTGTGTGTGTCTGTCTCTCACAGGGACCACCAGGAAAACCAGGAACCCCAGGAGATGAAGGAAACATCGGGCCTGAGGTCAGTCATAACAAACATTTACAATTCAGTACATTAACCCTTTGAAACCTGAGCAAACTGGCTTGATTTCTTTTTAAAACGCATCGGAAGATGGCAGCTTTACAGAAATGTAAAAATTATCTGCTAATAAGCCCTTCCTCCAAAAAAAGACAAACAAGGAAACCTATGACCTAAAAAACTGCTGAAAAAAATTATATATATTTATTTTATTTTGTATTGGGGTAAATAGCTTCTGAAAGGCGTCTAAATGCAGCACAAGAAAACTGATGTCAATCCAGGTTTCAAAGGGTTTATGTGTAGAACAAGCACATTAACTACTCATGTATTGTAATACTGTTAAGTTCTTGTACTTTACATAAACAATAATGATAATGATAATAATAATAATAATAATTTATAAGAGACAAAATAAACACATGAAAAAACATCAATAATCAAAAGGAAATGAAAGGAATTTTAAAAAACAGATTTATGTGATTTTATTGACATTTTAATCAAAAGCAAGTGTGCCATATAACATCACAATTTGCTCTGGAGATCTAAACAATAACATACACAACCACAAATAACAAATACGTTATTACATTATATATATATATATATATATATATATATATATATATATATATATATATATATATATATATATATATATATATATATATATATATATATATATATATATATATATACATATATATATGATATAACCATATGATATGATAGCTTTCTTTCAAGTGTTTGATGTTAAATGTCTCCTGTACTTACAGGGTCCACCTGGACCCAGAGGGACAGCTGGCATCGCAGGTCCTCCTGGCCCTCCTGGTCCTCCAGGGCCTGTGGTAAGAAGAAGAACTAACCCTTATTTTATTAACATCCACTAATTTATTTTTCATACATTGCATACAATACACAAATCTGTAATGTCATTCATTTTCTTTCTTTCTTATTATTATTTGGGCATCTTAAATCTTCCATATTTGAAAGCTTATGTGCAGATACTGTTATTTATGATTACAGCTAGTTATTGCTACTTACTTATTACTTGATATCTCTGTATTTGACATGCCAACAATGACAAGAATATTGTTACTAAACATGAATTATTTGGAAAAAGCCTTTGAAACTGAGGCAGAGACATTTGGATGCTAAATTATTCCGTGCATCCCTTTTGTGGAAAATCATTAGAGGCTCCAGACAATCTAAAATAATTTAGTGTACAACTGAGTTTATCATTCTAAAATTGTTCAAATGGAAAATTCTGTATCTGCATTTTTTTTCCATTGAACCTCAATATCAGCCACAAACTGCATACTGACCACCTAATGAGCACATTAATATCATCATCTGTATTCAGGCACTCATAAACTTCCTCTCAAACTCAAATTTCCAAGTGAAATTTTGAGTTTATTGGTGACGCTGCACTGTTTTCACATTACCTCTCTGGGAATTTCTGCCGGCGGATTTATGTCGACATCTAAATCCCCGCGGCTCTTTTAGATGTCACTCTGCTGTGTTTTAGGGACCGCCCGGTGCCAGCAATGAGGGAAGCGGGGAAGCTGTGAGTCTTTTACTGTCTTTCTCACTTGCCAAATGTTTCCTGGATGCATGGCAATTGGACTGGTGACAGTGAATTTCTGATTAAACTGACTGATTGAAGTTAAGAGGCTCTGCAGCAGTCGTGTCTGTTGACTATCTGACTGTCTGTTCCGTCTGTCCCGTCTCTCATTGGTAGTGTCCTGCCGCCTGTCCTGCTGGACCACAGGGACTGGCTGGGCTGCCAGGGATGAAGGTGAGGAATGTCAATGTCAATAAAAAACTTTATTTTTTTTGGATTACATAACACTTTAGACTGAGTTGTGACTTAGTTATGAGTGAGTTAGTGACTCGAATGAGACTCTGTTGGTTCATTCTGCAGTTTTGACAAAGCTCAGATGACTTAAAGCATTTATCATCATGAATTTAGTCACTTCCTAAATTAAAATGACGACTGTTTAACTGACAGAGTGAAGTAATTTATCTGCATAATGCAGATTTTGAAGAACCATTGAATAAATAATAATGACAGGAACAAGCAAGGTGGAAGGTACACACATCCGCAGGACTTATACAAGTGCTGAATCAAAAAAACAAACCAAGGCAAGAATCAAATTAAAGATCTGCACACTGCATTAGAAGCATCCAATAAATGTTAATAGTGCTACATTTGGATCTAATGGAGATGTTCGCTATAACCCTGGTGATTCATTAACCTTTGAAACTTGAGCAAAATGGTTTGCTTTCTTTTAAAAACAAGATCAACTTAAAAAATATACTGGACACTATTTTTTCATGTTTTTGTGTCTAAATGACTAATGGGAACAACATTTTTGATACTGTTCCAATAATGAGCGAGACAAAACAGGCTGTAAAATATCCACACAGAGCAATTGGGAACTGTCAATTTATGTCCATAAGAAGTGCTTGTTTTTTTCCACTGACAGGCACAGATTATTTAAGTGTCTGACAACATTGTAAGGTAACATGCTGAGGATCTTTAGAGAGGTCTATCGTTCTGTCAAAGAGTGGGATCCTTTTTGTTCAACCAGAAAAAGACCCAAAACCTGCCGTCGCCAAACACACCAGATTCCATTTAAAAAAATGTTCATTTCAGCGTGTATAGAGCATATTTTAACATCTGACTAGGTGAATTAAGGTTCTAGTTTCACTCTGACAGACCAAGCTTGTGGCATGCGTCAAAATGCACATAGTTTATCAATAGTTTCATAAAGTTCGAACCAGAAATCATAGCTCCTTATATATTTATTTTTTTTCTGTTGGAAGCTAGTGAATGCGCCGTTCCAATGCCATTCTCATTGCAACTGTAGCCCTTACAGAAGCTTCCTTATCCAGCTTGGAACTTGTGCATCTTTTCGGGGACTTTGTGCAATAAATCCATACTCATAGATCTAATATCTATTGTCTTTTTGTTCATATTTTATCCATAATCGATGATTTATCATCACTTGCTTTGATGCTAACAGCCATATTAGTTCTCCCATAATGCTCTGCCAGAGTCTTTTGACCAATCAGGGGTTTCTGTGAGCACACAAAAAGTGGAAAAAAGTGTTTGGACTATTTTGAAGGAAATGTGAATAGTTTGTAAACTACATAGCTAATAATGTTTTGGGATTTTTTATTTGTTTTTTTTTTACTTCCTGAGTCTCAACACTAGGAGAATAGTTTAAAGGAACAAAAAGACAGAGATTTTTGTAAAAATCTGTGAGATTTAATTTCAGTTTTATTTTGTCTTTATAGTCCCATCTCCATTTTCTACATTCATGTGACATCACTGAAGCAACATATTCTAATAGCCCAGGTTATCCTGAAAACAATGGTGTTTGTGCATCACAGGGTTGATGTTATACAAGCTGTATTACACAATAAATCCACGCGAACCAATTGGTGATTGTTTCAGAAGTTTGGAGACAAACCAAGATGGCTTTTGTGAGTTTTATTTTGCTCCGGTTGACTTTGAATGAATTGTGTTTTACATTGATACAGTTCCTTTTTATTTAAATGAAGTCTGATGGTTTTTGCAATAATGATTTCGATGTTTCTGGTTAAACGAAAAAAGGCCTTACTCGGACAAAAAGGTCCATCTCTGTAAGTTTTCTTTCCATAATGTTGCCAGACACTTAGAATAACAATCTGTCAGTGGCAAAAACAAACACTTTTAATGGATGTAAATTGACTGTGCTCAGTTACCTGCAAGGCACCCTGTTGTTCTCACACAATACTGGATCATTTTTAAAAACTGCTGTCTCCATTACTCACTTAGACAAAAAAAAAGTAAAAATAGGGTCCAGGCTGAAATATGAGCTACTAGTTATTCTCTAACTTTTCATTGAACGCATCATCAGGTCAAAATCTCACTTTGTCCAATGCTTTAGTTCATAACTGTACAGCTAATGGCCTTCCTGTCAGCCTCAGGTTTGTTTTTAGTCCTAATTAGCAAATGTTAGCGTGTCGATGCACTAAACTAAGATGGTGAACATTGTTATTGCTGCTTATTATTGTGTTAACATTGCCATTGTCAGCAGTTGAGCATGCTGACGTTAGCATTTAGATCAAACACAGCTGTGCAGTACAGCCTCACACAAGTGCCAGTGTGGCTGTATTAGTCCAGTTATAGATCATGAGAAGAATAGTAAATCACCAAAAATTACTTATTAAATCCACTTTGGTCGGAGGGAACACAATTAGAGCTTTAACTTCAAAAGTGAGAATCAGAAGGCCAAATATAATACATTTATTCGCAATACAAAGTTGTTAATGCGGTTGATTGTTGCCTTCAGGGACACGCAGGTTTGCCCGGTGAGCCTGGAAAAGATGGAATATCTGGAGAGAAGGTATGTGTAGCATGTTAGGTTAAAATACTTCCTCGTAATATTCCTCCCCTACTTTAACACTCGACAAAATGACACAATGAAGTTCCTTTGCTCCAACCAACTACTGTGCGAACTGGCATTTCCACTCATAGGTCATGAGTTTGGAAAAAGATTGATACCATGATCAACTTGCACATAAATAATTTGATAAACAGGTTAATGTGATGTTCTCCATTCTCACAATTTGATTAATATGTTGTTGTTTCCACAGGGAGACACCGGAGAGCAGGGTCCTCAGGGGCCACCAGGTCGCATGGGAGATGATGTAGGGACGCTCATTCCTCAGTTACAATGTGTTATTACAGAACTGTGTGAGTCTTTAAAGAGGAAAGTTATATATATTATTAAAGGACACTCTTTTGTCGTTTTAGGGGCAAAGGGGTCCCATTGGATTCCCTGGAACCACAGGAGAAAAGGGAGACAGAGTGAGTTAAACCACAAAATATTTTTTCTAAGGGACTCCAACCTATTTTCATTCCCAGCTTATCTGCTACAGACACTTTGTCACGACACACAGGGCACCCTGTAGCAAGTCTATGGGAAAAACAGCTGAGGCACAATGTAACGTGGATAATGTTGTGATTTCGGTTAGGGTTCAGAAACAAAAATACTTAGAAAAGTTAAGACAAGAAAATAATGTTTTGGGTTGAAATAGGTATGTTGCAGTTGCAGTTGCATCGACCATACATAGATTATATAATGTTAAAATAATACTGACTTTTGGTTTCACAAAGGACACAAACTGCTCTCTCCTGGATGAAAGTCTGGTTTTGTTTGACCAATTCTTTAAAAAAAAACAAACCTAAAAAAAACCCAATGTCTTTATTGACGTTTTCAATTATAATAGATATTACATATAATAAAATAGCCTTGGCAGCAAATATGGTATATATATGGTATATATATATATATATGTGTGTGTATGTGTATGTATGTATGTTTATATTTATATATATATATGTATGTACAGAAATCTCGATTACATGTGACCCAACTCTGCCTTTGGTTTTATTGGTCTTCAGTTCATGAATCTCCCTCATATATCTTCAAAAGTTACCTGCTTTCCTTTTGTAGTATATGTTAGTTTTCCCAAAGCAACACTTGTTGATAAATCCTTAGTATATTGATTTATACCTAGTTTGTTCACACTGACTAATTCTTACTGCTTTGTGTAAACCTTCTCGCTTTTCATACCACTTCGACTTCTCTCATTTTGCAATGGAGGTGTTTGGATTGGAGTTAGCTGAAAGTTGATGTGTGTCATGAAGACACTAAAGGGTGCCTTTGGCATCGATATCGCACGCTGAGGGGCTTAGCAAAGCGTCAGCATTCGACAGCCGGGGAATCAGAGCCGGCTGGTGCTCTTCATAAAATATAAGGATAAAATTTATTGAATATGTAGCTGATATAATCACTTCTAGCATTATGTTTGCAAATAAAAAGCAACTCCTCTGTTCACAGGGTCTGCCTGGTTTTAATGGCGTCCCAGGACCCACCGGTCCTCCTGGAGCTCCTGTAAGCAGTCTTATTTTGATCCATTCTAGGCCATGTTCTCTTTTGCATTTACTCTTAAGGACGTTTTGAATTGAAAGCAACCCTCAGGCTTGCTTCTGACCAAGTTTCTTCTCTCAGGGTGTGGAGGGAGTCCGTGGACGTCAGGGTTTGGAGGGTGCCAAGGGCGATGAAGTGAGTTCTGTACTTTTGCCTTTGGATTATATCGCAAGTCATTATCTAAGAAAACTGTTTTGATTAAAATAAACTTTGATTTTGATCAGGGAGCTGTGGGACCTCCAGGAGAGCAGGGTCCTGCCGGGGAAAAAGGAGATGTTGTAAGTACAGTGATGGGACTAATGACCTTATTGGTTCTTCAGCATGCTATTGTTTAGAGTGCAACTGACTTCTAACTGTGTGGTGTGATGTTACAGGGAGAGCCTGGGAAAGATGGCATGGATGGACTTCCTGGAGCTGATGGAGCAAAGGTGACATTAACAACAAATGCTTATTGTTCCTTTATTTTTATGAATTTATTAATTTCTTGTAATTCGGCAACTTTTTTAAGTTGCTTGTTGCCTTCTTGTATTTTTTGTATTTTAAAAAAAAAATTTCTTGTATTTTAAAAATGCACATATTGATTTTTGGTCCAAGATTTTTTCACTTTTAAGTATTTAAATTATCATGGTACGCAGAAACTCACTCAATGCATGCTTGCACTCATTGCATTTGTACTAATGTTGATCAATGTATCATTACACTCATATGTATCAACTTGTACTCAACAGGGAGAACCTGGCGCTTCTGGAGCCTCTGGTGTCAGGGGGATTGTGGGTATTCCAGTAAGTCCGATTTATTTTTTATCCATCGTGTATCCATCGTTTCTATATCATGTTGCACCTTGAAGTCATTGTCAGTTATTTCTTATATTGGTAATTATGACTCTGGATAGATTTTGAAGTCAAAGCACAGGACACTAATGGAGGGGAAGCTTCTCTGTGAAGCCACAGAGCAGGTCAGATCAATGAAACATTAAAGTCACACAACCAGCAGGAAAATAAATCTAATGCCAGGAGAGCGTCACCTTTGCCTCTAAGTGGGTCTGAGGATAAAGATTAGGCTTCAGTGGTAAAACTGAGTCCACAAACACCAATATAGAAGAAGAACAGTGTGTTTTACGTCCTTATCTTCTGAAAGAAGCTGTGCAAATAGCTTTCAAAGAAATGTACATTAACCATTACACATGAGTTAGCAGAGAGTTGCGTGCTACCTTTGGATACGCTGGCACTATAACAGTGGCACTGTGCGTCTGCTAGTCTGTTTATTACTTTGACATGTTGAACTGTGCTGCAGGACTGAAATTCCAAAAACCTTTTTTTTGTAATATATTGATCTCAAGAAGACCCAGAAAGAAATGCATGCATCAAATTTTAACAAGTTTAAAAAAATCTCTGCTTGCAGTTGAGTTACGGGCATTTCTTTTTGAACTCCCCTCGTACACTGAACAGTAGTCTTTGGCTGATGTGATTCAGCCATATTTGTTTTGTTTTCAGGCACTTTTCTATTACTGTGTGTGTCAATTTGAACATATTGGAGCCATCAGAAACATCTGAGTTTCCCTTAGGGCCAACTTTAATATTACACACACTCGTTTCGCTCTGCACCCAAAATGTGCTTTTCAAAATAAAGCTTTAAAAAAAATTATACATTATACATTATACATTATTTTCTACTTTTGTTGAGTTTCTTTTAATCAACATCAGTTCTAAATGTCAAATGTTCATTATTTTCAGAATTCTGAACCTTTAAATGTTTTTTTTTTTTTTTTTTTATGATGTCACTATGTATTTAGAGGAAAAAAAAACATTATTTTCAATTTACTACATGCAAAGTAGATTCTTTTGAATGATCACAGCCTGGAATATGTCACTGATTTGCAGCAACACTGGTTGTGACAGTGCACCTATTGGAAATAGCATGTTTTTTCTTAATATGCCAAATGTGGTAAAAAAAAAAAAATATATATATATATATATATATATGTATATATATCTATCTATATCTATATCTATATATATATATATATATACACACACACACACACACACACATATATATATATATATATATATATATATATATATATTACATCACCAGGTGGAAAATAGTAAAAATGACAAATTCCAAGGCAAAAGAAGAATTACACCCAGAAATAATACAAAGCAAGTTTTTTTATGTTTTGATGGCTGTGGGATCAAAAATTGCAGTTTGAATGGGTTTCAATGGCGCATTTTTTTGCACTTAACAATGTGAATGTAACAATTCTGTTTACAGAGTGTATTTTGGACACAATCTTAGCAAAAATGTGTGCATATGCATGAACACAGCCAAAGTTTTCAAAACAAATGAAGAATAAAAAGCATGTAAATTGCACCAGACAGTACCCAAGGGTTAATTCCTTTAAGAGTGAATGCTAATAACCAGTATAAATATCATAACTAGCCTATGAACAAGGCATTGGTAAAGCCTGGCTGAGCCACTGGTATAGCTTTGGATTCTGTGCCTTATAAAGATTGAAAAAGTTATATTTTTCTTAAGCTACCTCATTGACTTTTTTTAACACAGTATTATTTCTTCAGTGATACATTATTTTTTGTTTCTTCTGTGTGATGTGATGTCTTGCTGCTTCTAGGGGCTTCCTGGGAAGCAGGGAGTAGTTGGACCCGCTGGTATAAAGGTACTTTAAATAACCTTCTATTTAACAAGGCATGTTCAAAAATGTTTTATTACCACACCATTAATAGCACTCACTCATCGCAAGTGAACTGAACTGATAATTAAAAAGTTCTTGTTGTGGGTTTAGGGTGATACTGGTGCAGAAGGACCCATGGGGCCAGTTGGACTTCCTGGAAAGACTGTAAGATTTTCCGATCAAGCCTTCTGTTTCAATCTCATTATATCCATCTGTTATTTTGATGCATGTGCTGCAAGTGGATTTTTCAAAGCCAACGTGTGTTTTCATACAGGGCGAACCTGGAAAGGATGGACAAGATGGGAAACAAGGAGAAAAAGGAGCAACTGTGAGTTAAAAATTTTCCCAGTTGTAAGCAGGTCATTTTAAGGTTTCAGTTATATTGAGTTTTGTGTTTAATGGATTTTTGGTACATTAGTATTACTCAGTTGATGTGTAAACTGGAGCTGATATATTAACCATAGCTATAATTAATTTCAAGGGTGAAACAGGAAAACAAGGACCAGTGGGGCCTGCAGGTCCTCCAGGCATCCAGGTGAGACATTATTGAAATTTCTGTAATCTTTTTTGTGCTGCTGTTCGGACATTCTAAGTATTTAGCCCTTAGAAACTTGAGCAAATTTGTTTAATTTCGTCTTCAAACTCATGGAAAAAAAGACAATGAGCATCAAACAAAAAATTTTGTGCAAATTGCAAAATTAGGTAGATTTAGAAAATGTTTTTAAATAAGCAAGGGAAAAATGTCCAGGGGTAAAAAAAAAAAAAAATGGATTAAAAAAAAATGAGCAAAAAAATTCTAGGAAAGAAATTGATAAAAAAAAAAAAAAAAAAACTTGAAAAAATGTCTGTTTTGTTCCAGGTCCTGTCCTTCTTGTTTTTTTGTAATTTGTACTCATTTCTTGCTAATGTTTGGATGATTTCCTCTTTTGTTGCTCATTGCCTTCCTCGCAGTTTTTGAAAGACATTAAACCCATTGCTTAAGTTTCAAGGGTTAACACCATATGTATTATTAGAGGGAAATAAGAAATCAAATGAAGACTTCATATAAATACAATGTTGTATTTCCAGGGTGACAAAGGAGATAAAGGTAGCACTGGTGCCAAAGGCATGAAGGGTCACACTGGACACAAAGGTGATCAGGTTAGACAAATCTCATTTAACTCCTTAAAAAGATCTAAAATGATTTAAAAAAAATTTGAAAATCCACAATGATAAGAATTTTAGGTGAAGTCAGGTACATAAAATATTTTTTATCTCCATGCATTATTTAGGGACCTATGGGACCAATGGGACCAAAAGGAAGTCAGGTGAGAACTCTTATAATCTCTGTATTTATTTCAATCATGTCTTTATATGACCTCTCACAGCAATGTCACTGGTCCAAGAATTACACATTCACCACGTTACTTTTGTATACAGGGGGACACGGGTATGGCAGGAGATCTTGGCGTCAAGGGAGACCAGGTACGTAAAGCTAAGTGTTGTTTTGATAAATCATGTGAGCAGATAATGCAGCAGTGTCTGTCGGTGTAAATCTAAGAAGTCAACTGATCTCTGTGTGTTTTCAGGGCCCTCCTGGAGTCACTGGAAACAAAGGAGAGGTACTCAGAATTGCAGTCTGTACTGCACACATTTTCACACTCTTTCTGTTGCACAACGATATTTAACAATGAAATTATTATTCTCACATAGAAAACAAACATGGAATTAAGATGTAGCTAGAGGCTGAAAAGCAAAATGTAGATTGCTGATGTAAAAAAGAGATGTTCACAAGGTTTTTTTTTGTTTGTTTTGTTTTTTCAATCATAAGCCTGGAGAGAAGGGCTCACGGGGAGCTACAGGGGAAGCAGGTAGACCAGGTCAGCCAGGCCACGAGGGTTTGGCCGGTCCAATTGGAGCTCGAGGGCTGGAGGGAGAACCAGGCCTTCCTGGAGCACCAGGTCCAAGAGGTCTCCCTGTAAGTGTTACCATTGCTAATATACAGGACACACATGCTACTCAAGTCACTTTGATTTATGTTCAAACACCTTTAAAATTACTGACATTCACAGCAGAATCATGTGTACTTTGTGATAATTAGCAAACTGTTAGCCTGCTAAAAGGCTAAAGGAAGATGATAACATGGTCCCTGTGTAACTTGTGTATGCTAAATGTGTCATGTCATTTTTGAATATTTGAAAAGCAAATTTCCTCTTTCCTCAGCTGTAATATATTTTGATGACATGTCTTGAACTCAGGGGAGATTGCATTAATTTCCCAAACAAATGGGATTTGGGCTGGCTAGCTAACAACACCCATCATACTGCATATTACCACACTTAAAGTCATACTTCAACTCACAAATGACCATTTGTATACCAATTACTTACCCCTTCTTCATTACATTTGTAAGGAAAACTCTGGAATCCATGAATAGAGCAAATAACTCGTGCTGTATAATCCAAGTCTCATTTATCCACTCAGTGGACTTCAGTGCCTCTCAAACACATGGGCCTTTCTGATGGCAAACTGAGCAGAAAGTGAAACTTACATATGATCTCTTCAAAGCCAGATTACTTTGACAAAAGCAATAATTTTAACTTACTAAACACGGAGCTGCTGGTCTATTTTAACCCTTTCAAACCTGGGCAAATTGGCTTTATTTCTTTGAAAAACATAGAAGGAAGGCAATAAGCAACTGAAGAAGAAATGGCACTAAAATTAACAAGAAATCAGCAAAAAGTAGAAAAAAATTACCTGAAACTTAGCACAAAAAGAAAGCTGGAGCAGGAGTAGGTGCTGAAAATTATCATAATTTTGTAAAATAATTTATATATACTTCTAGTTGAGTTTCAGAGATTTCCAAATCCACTGATTTCTTGCAATTTGCGGGACATTTCTTGGCAAGTTGCTCATTGCCTTTTCCAAAATTCCAACCAGTTTAGTTGGGTTTTTGGGGGGCTTCAGGTGCATTTTAAATGCTTGTAAAATGCATCTGAACATAGCAAAAAAAAGGGTTTTTTCCCATGATTCAGTGTGTGTGGTCTGCTGATGCAGTGTAGATTAGTGATGAGTGGAAATGTACAACTCTTGGAACAGCTAGCAGTCTCTGTGCAGTGTTAATGTTCATTCCTTCATCGACAGGGCCCAAAAGTGACTGATGAGAAGCTTCGGGAAATGTGCTCAGCCGTTGTTGAAGGTGCAGCTTGTTCACTTAAGTTCATCACATCCATTTCTTCACTTTTAATCCTCTCCCGTTTTAAATTGATTTCTTCCTTTTCCTTTTAGAACAATTAGCAGAGTTCATGAAAGATTTTCTAAAGAAGCCAGCAGCCATCGGTGCCCCTGGTACTCCAGGACCAGCAGGACCTCCAGGACCCCCAGGACCAGCTGGAGCAGCAGGTTCAGCAGGGGCACCGGGGCAAGCAGGTCCCAAAGGCCATCCAGGCTTCTTTGGGCTTCCAGGTGCACCAGGCAAGAAAGGTCAGTGAGCCTTTTTAAATCCATTCTTCACTACTCAGTGCTGAAGTCCAGCAAAGCCAGTCCTCAGATAACCAGAGCTGCTGCTTTCAGCAATCTGTAGCTTCACCCTAAGTGGTTCGCAAACGCTGCATGTGTTTCACCAGCACTGTGATAGATAAGCTGTGCTGCTGTGATAGCTTTTTGCTTTTGCTTTATTTTCCTGGAGAGCATCCAGGGCTCACACAGGGCATGTTGTAGCAAGAAATTAAGTGAGGCCTTCAGAGAAAACAAAGCAGTGCGACTTTGTCTTCACACTGCCACGACGTGCTGACAGAAGTCACGCAGGGCACGCTGCGGATGGAAGGGATTCACCCGTGCATAACATTATACAATCAATGAGTCACCAAACAAGGCTGAATCAGAGTGGAGTCATTAAGTTTCCTAATTACATCCCGGCAACTGTGAAAACAGTATGCCTCTCCATTTCATCTCAGCATTAATGTGTGCGTCCTCTGCATGCTCTTGTATTCTGCAGGTGATGCTGGGGAAAAAGGAGAAAAGGGAGACAAGGGAGAGGACGGTGTAGGAATCAAAGGAAGCCCAGGAGCACCAGGTGCAGCAGGTAAGGCTGCATTCTTGTCACAATGAGACCACAATGCTGCTGAGAATGTTTCTTTTTATCAACAACCAGACCTGAAAGTTGGGTCCTTCCCATTTTTTTTCTTTAAGGAAATATAAACTACTATAATAATACTATTTCTGTTAGCAGCTGTCTTCTTCCCTGCATTTTTTGTCATATTACTGTTCCTCTTGGTGTATTAAAGCTATGTGTGGATCAGCAGAATATTTTGAGAATATTTGTCTCTGTGCATGAATATCCAAATGTGCATGTACAAGAGAAGCAGCAAAAGAAAAACAGTGTAGTCTACCATTAACTTCTATGTTGCACGAATGACAGGAACACATCATAACCGAAGACAAACCCTTTTCCCAGATGTTTTTAAAGTAGGCCCTAATGCAGTTATACTCAACCTACAGCTAAATCTGGCCTCCAATAGGGTGCTGGGTGGTCCCTCGACCATTTTCTAATTCACAATAAAAATTAAGTAATTGATACTTGGAAATGTTTTTGTACTTTTAGTGTGCATAATGTGCCAAGGTGCATAAAACAGCATCACAATAGAGCATGTTATTTTTATTTTTCTTAAGTGCCAGTAGAAGATCCCCTGCACCTGCCAGAAAAAGTCCTGAAATCCTTGAAACATCCTTAAAATCCTAGAAACATCCTAAAAACTGAGAAATGTCCTAAAATCCACAAAAAAAGAAAAAGAAAACAAAAATAAGAAGAAGAATATATAACTTTATTTATATAACACCTTTCAAAACAAAGTTACAAAGTACTTCACTACTTTACTTTACTCCTTACAACAAAGCTAAAATCAATGTGTACAAGATTTAAAACAAGGTCAAATAATAAAAAAAAAAGGAACAGTAAATGCCATCAGCTGAAAAAAGGCCAAATGATAAAAGTGAGTTTTAAGAGATTTAAAAGAGGTCCCTGAGTTTTCCTGTCTGAGATCCTCGGGCAGGGAGTTCCACAGCTGAGGGGCTTTCCTAAAATCCTTGCAACATCCTAAAATCCCTAGAAACTTGTATGGGGCTTTTCATGGACACATGTTCTGTCCCCCATGTGGGAGTGTCAGAGAGAACCAGTCAGCTCTGCTCTGGTTGGCCCAATCTGATTGTTTCAACCTGGGAGATGAATGTGTTTGTGCTTCTATAGATATTGCTTGTTCAGCTTTGTGACAGTGACTGGAAAATGCCTGACAAACACCACTGGGAACCTTAATAAAGGAAATTGTATTTATTTTTCCCACAGAAAATGTTTCGTATCTCAAAGTTGAAACGCTACTGCAGCTTGGACTTGGAAAATATTTGTTTCAAGTAAAGAATCAAACTGAAGGCCTGTGTATCTTAAATATTCAGGCTAGAACTTAACAGCTTTCAAGGTGCCTGCATGCCTGCAATAAACAACCAATTAAAGAGCCTAAAATTGTGGATGGAAGCTTAAGAGTTTGTTGTTGAAAAGATATATTTTGGGGCTGAACTCTGATTCTTTAGCAGTATCTCAGTTCTTATTCGCAGCTCTTCGCCCCCCTGAATGATTTTTTTTCCCTACACTTTACCATGTGCCTCCTTCCCCTAATCCTAACCATCCAAGCAAGCATGCGCGTTTGTTGATGTCCCGGTGTTGGCTGCAATGTCCTCTTGACACCTAAACATAACCATGTGCAGCATAATCCCACCATGTGCTTTTGTTGACATCACGGTAACTTAATCCTGTAATGTAAACGCAGACACAGAAGGAAACGTTTTATGTAGATGCTGAAGTCAACTTCAAAGCGGCAACATGTGACGACTTGGGATGAGAATGTGTTAAGTATTTAGAGTCCTCTGCCAAAACCAGAACCTTAGTCCCTCAACTGGCTAGCTGGCTTTTGGCCATTGGATTCTTATGTGTACTTACTTACTTTGGTACCCAACCACACAGATGTTGCACCAATCAAATAACCATCTTTTGTTTTGTTAATTAAAATCTCAGTCAAAACTAAAATGGCAGTACAAATGTGCACATAATCTAATTCCTTAGTGCAAATGAATTTAAATTAAAATGAATTAATCTTGACTTATATATTAGATAATATTTAACATGTTTTGTATCCCCTCCTCAGGTGCACCAGGCCCCCCTGGCATTGGCAAAGATGGCAAAGATGGAGCACGTGGTGACACAGGAAGTCCTGGTGTCCCGGGAGCGGCCGGTCCGAGGGGACCTTCTGGGCCTCCCGGACTCTGTGATCCATCAACCTGTACAGGCAGACTTCCACCTTTCTACATGGTCAGTGGAAAGAAGTCCGCCAGTTACAAAAACCCATGAGACATCACTGCTTATTGACACACTCCAGATCTCATCCTACGGTGACCACGTTTACGCATGGTGATCTTTGGGAGTCCTCAAATGTGTCCATGTGAGCCACGGATCTAAGAGACGCAAAGGGAAACAGAGACAAGGCACAATTGTAGAATACTGTATAGACATTTGAACTTGTATGTGATTTTAGCTTATCTGATGATCAAAGATTAGCTGCTACTGACGGCAAAGCAACTTCTTCCAGCTGACGACAGGCACGCATGCCCTTGAGCTGTCCCGTACAAATCTGTTACAACTGCACAACCCCTTATCTGCAGCAAAACAAACACAAGCAGGTTGCAAAATATTATAAAGGTACTGTTTCCTCTTCTGCATGTACTTTTTTTCATTTCTTGAATAAGCTCCCTGAAAACATTGATTCTACTGTTTTAGCTACATGTAAAGTCAACAGTCTACCAGGTGCCAATATGACCCACTTGATTCTCCACTGCAGTCATGAGCCAGCCAGAAACAACAATTTGATTAAAGTGGAACTATGTTTTGCCTCCAAAACAAAACTACAACAATGTGCTTTTTCATTTTGGATCATTTTCTTATTCCTGAATTTTGTCATATTAATGTTTCAAACAATGTAATAAAGTGATATGTTTTGGAAGCATTGCCCATTACTGTGATATGTTTCCAATTCCGAGGCAGTAATTATCTCCCCCATTATTCAAATATACTTAAAATGATAATACTGTTAAGAATGCTACAACAGGCAACCATGCACCACCGTCTCAATTAAACATTAGCAAATTTCATCATAATCATTGATAAACTTAACAAATTGTCATTATTAGTGTCACTACTGGTTTTAGTACTACTGCAGTTCTGTATTTGATCTGTCCAATTCGCACCCCAACCAAAGCCACTGGTCAACTGCAATGAGTCAATCAGTGTCAAACACTGTAGTGTCTCTCTAATTCATTACTTTAAATTTATTAAAAAATAGAAGACCCTTAACTCAAGAAAAGACAAACCAGGGACCCCTACAACCTAGGCTATATTGTATAAAATTGAATTGCACTTGAGGTAATTCTCTGAATACTTTCTTCTCTTGTTTGCGCTTGCCTGTAGTTGCTTAGTCAGCAGCAGTTGTAGCATGGTGAGCTGCATCAGCTTCCCTCTACATTTTTACCAGTGTTTTTTTTTTTTTGTTATTATTATTATGTCAGAGTTTGTTGCTAAAAAGGTTACTCATCCATACACTTTGAATAACAATGCAGCTTACTAATATGTTTCAGTAGTATGTAAATGTTAACTAAGTAGGTAACTTCACCATTTTGGATACTACTCAATGATTTAGCATGAGCTAGCTCGTGGGTAACAGTTGGCCTATGTGTACTATCAATTAAATATATTTTTTTAGGTTGCTTTATCTCATTGATTAAAAGTAATGTTTTTTAAAGGCATATTTTAATCTTTGAAAACCAAACAAAAAAACCCCACAACAATCATGAATTAAAACTCCTGCATTTAATCTGTGGACCCTTGCGATAATCCCCACAGACCCCTGTTGAAGAAGCAGGACGTGGTCTATATCACTGTCAGTTGTGATAGTTTTTGTCAAGTGTAGTGAAAATCCTAATTTTGTGAATGTTTAACATCTCCTAGTGTTATGCTAAATTCTTGTCAGAATATTGGCTAAGTTACATTCACACAGTTAGGACATTAAGAAATGGTAACGGCACTATCAATAAATCCTCCTCTAGATCCCCCAGCAGATTTGGTCCCCCCTATTTGACTCTGTGGCTTTGGCCTTGTCCCATTTAATGGAACATAAACTGTCTCAAAGCTGCTGCAGCTTTCAGTATTAAAATTCAAAATTATGCAAGTGGCAGTGAGTCACATTATTTTACAGCATAATAAAGAGAATTAAGTAGATTGGTATGCGCGCGGCAAGGTGGTAGATCAATGAGATTCCACAGCCCCTCTACAGTAAAATGGCTTTGTAATGAAAACGAGGTCCCTGGGTTGTTATGGATATAATCTGGATTCAGCAGGGCGTTTCACTGTTGCCTGGTTACAAAAAGACAGTCAACATCATCCCTACCTCTGTCTGCACAGCACAAATACATTCACAGATCAAATATGACCTTTACCGAGCTGCTGAAAAGAGTTAGCATAGCAGCCATCCCAAGGACGTCCCTTTGATTTAATAGATCTTATCATGGCTCGAAGCCAGTGGAAGTTGTGTGCATTAGTAAAAGGGGTGCACAAGGTTCAAAATATGTTTCAGCAAAAGACTGGTGATAGGTTTACATATTCATCATACAGATATTACACATGATGGATTTTAATGTATAGTGACAGAGCTAAGCAGATGTGAGACAAGCATTGAAAAAAAAAACAAAGCAAAGCGTGTATTACAAAATGAATCCTTTCCCGTCTTTATTATACAGTACAGTACATGTGTCTTTCCAATACTTACAATATGCTACTAATTTAAATATCTTAGCACCAATTCATCAGGGGAAAAATAAAACAAGGGAAATTAATTTTAGTTAATGCGTTAAAACAAAACGTAAATAATTTATCAGTATAACTTAAAAAAAGTTCAATTAGCACAAACAGCTAATTTGAAAATGAAAGATATTTGGCTTATATGTATTACAAAATTTAAAGCTGTGTGCAGCACCTTTACATCCCACCCTATAACACAGAGCCTATTGGTAACTGTACCAAGCATTTACAAAACCAAGAAAGGGCAATACTGATACGGTTTGACTGATCAATAATAAATCACTGACAAAAAGATTAGCTAACAGATACATTAAATGGTATTTATCATTGACAGAGCAGGTCTTTTATTCCAAGCACACATTTGGGACCAAATTAGCTTCTGAACCTACTGTAAATTTGAACATCATTGCACTTAAAGCTGCTGTCTACCACTTTGAAAAAAGGATGTAGCTCCAACATTTTCCGACATAGCTTTAGTTTGATATATGGATATTTCTCATGAACAGAGCTGCTCTGAAGGCAAAACAATCTCACTTGTTGAGTCAAATCGTAGAGGTTCTACATTTACAGTATGGGCTAAGTAATGTTAGCAACTAGTTTGCTGGTTAGCCATTTTTATTATTAATGCAAGCCAGTAGGTCTAGTCTGCTGAATGCCAAACCTTCAACCTTTACCAGTTAGCCAACTGTCTTTCAGAAAAATAACACCTTGATATGGTTGTTGAACTCCATGTAACCTGTAATATGTAATATGTACACATAAGGGGGAAAAAAACAAAATTATGGTAAAATAAATGTTTAATTAATAATAAAACGGTGCAGGAATGAGTCCTGAGAGTTAGCTTTTTAGCACTCCTGGTTCCCTCGACTTGAAAGTCAATGGGGTTTTTTGTTTTTTTTTAGTTATATGCCTGAAATAAGGTTTCTGAATAACACGAGCTTTGGTAAAATATGTCAGTAAATGTCTCACTCATGTATTTTGAAGCTTTTAAGTGTCTGAAAAAAAGCCAGTTGCTAGCAAATGACTAAACAAGAGCCTGCAAACAAGAGACTACAGAACATCATCACACCTAATGTGGCTTTATGTCGTTGTTTAGGGGACAAAATTGATGAACAGTTATGTGGCCGTAGTATAGTCTGTTTAGCCTAACGGTAGCATTTTACTTCTAGTGACTGAAAACACAGAAAACTTCTGTGTGCCACAGAGCTTTTTTTCTACAATTATCTAAAATCCAATAGAAACATTCTATTAGCTTTTTGACAAGGGAACCAAGACAACGCTAACTTTTGGGCTAGCCTACAAATAAATGTCACTCCTGCAACATTCTATATAAGCCACTATAAGCTACTGGTCAAATTGGAACAAGCAAGCCTATGCCAACACAACCGCTGAATGTACCAATTTACACAAGGTGTATTTTATTACTTTTGAATTCAACTTTTCATTTGAAGAATGAATTATTTCTTTTAACAAAACTCACTTAGCCTGGCTTTAACACAATGAAATGACTCCTGCTTCCAAAGAAGCTGAGAAATATTGGTCAAACTAAAAGCTTCTTTACTACCATCTACAAAACTAAGTTGTTTCACAGCCACAACTTCACATTCCTCATGAATGACTTTCTGTTAAGTAACCTGAGCAAAAGATGGTACGTATGACTGGCCCATATAGAGATAAAATGACCTGTGGGTCATATTGTATGTCTCAAACCCTCATTAGATTTTTTGAAAACTACTACTTCCTTTTTTCCCTGGTGTCTATTGATGCATTTCTTCATGTTTTTGAAAGGAAGACATACGCAATACTCTTTGTGAAGTCTATTTAAAAAGTTCTAGATGACCAGCAGCACGTCTGAGGTTGGGGAGAGGTGTAATTGGTCCATGAGGGACGTAAGGCGAAACATCTTTCAAACGGTTAACACAATGGAGTGGTCATCAAGATGCAGGGAAGCAACTCTCCAATTTTAGGTTCCAGGGGACAAATAAGAAAGGCAATGTCTTTTCAGAGCTGCCCGGGGCCCTGCCACAGCGTAGGCACTTAATAAGCCTCACCGAACTGAAAGGAAGTGACACATTTGGAGAGAGCGGTGCGAAACAAGAGGCTTTTCAAGACAGGTGAACAAAGGCTGCAATTATACCACCTCCTCAAAACTGTTTACTGCCCCAAGCATATGCACACCTCAAACAGAGAATGGCCACAGCCACTTCATTAAACATAAAAGTACAAATCTAACATTTCTTCCCATCTTGACTTCTGTCTTTGTGGGTTTAATGGGTATTCTGTGGGTGAGCATGGAACAAATCATTACATGGTATGTATGAATTATGCATGCATGTCATGTTCTTGGTGTTTTTGGACAGATTTTCAAGCAAATGCAAATGGCTTTCATTTTGAGATTAGATATCCACCTTTAATCCTTTGAAATCTGGAGCAACACAGCTTTCCTTGTGCTGCTTTCAGATGCCTTTCACAAGTATTTGAACCTTTGAACCCTAAACAAATTAGCCTTATTTTTTTAAGACATGGAAAAAAGGCAGTGGGCAACTTGGTAAATAGTGTTCCAAAATTTGCAAGGAATTTGTATATATAGAAAATTATTTTTAAAAAGCTGAGGGAAAATGCCTAAAGAAAAAAGAAAAAAGGGAGGAAGAAATGTCTCTGGACAAATGAAAAACTTAATAATTATCATAATTACAAATCTAGAATAAAGTTAAAAATTTTGTAACTACTATCTTTGGTCATTTCCATTGCATACTGTCTTCATACTACTCTTTTTTAAAAATAATTTTCTGTGAATTGTCTTGTACTTTTTTTATTTCTCCTTTATTTCTCTAATTTGTGTCATTTCTTTACTTATTGCTCATTGCCTTCTTCTCATGTTTTTGAAAGAAATCAAGCCAGTTTGCTTAGGTTTTAGGGTTAACTGAAACAAATTCAATCAAAATGATTGAAAGCGTGGGTTTCCATGTTAGGCAAATAGACTGAATTTTGGAATAAAAGTTTTAAAATCCGTCCAAAAGCTTGCAACAACATTGCCAAGACTCTAATTTAAGAGTTTTGACAGAGAGGTGATTTCTGCTGCCTCCAGTCTATTCCCAGGATAAAATCTCTTTAAATAAATCAGATGTGTTTGAGTAATTGTAAATTGAGTAAAATTTGTTGAAAGGGGATTGTTTTTTCTCCTAAAAGTTATTTCTCTTCCTGCTTTTGGGGTGCCAGTGCTCTCCGAAACAAGGCGACACAAGTACACCGCCACCAGCTCGGAGGCAAGCAGCGAACAAAAGTGGTCATTCATCACTCGCCACACTAACTCATTAACACTCCTACACAAAATCACTATTGGTATCTGAGACTGTTCCTCACACTGTCTGTCCTCCCCATTTCCCATCAATGACAATAAAACAGATAATTCCCCTGACTGAGTAATTACCAATAGACTCGCAGAGGATCTCTAGCAAGAGATCAATTTAGTGAGCGGTAACTGACAGGTATTGCTTGGTTGGACGGTGCGGGCTGCGAATAATTGATGCAAAATGGTGTGAGGCGAAAAGCCTGTGGTGGAGACATATTCCTGCGAGAAAACGCCTAGCCAAACTTTTGAGATAATTACTGATGACATGATACGATATCAGACTCCCAAATCTTCCCTCCCGACGGTGGGGGGGGGGGGGGTTGAGAGGAGGGAGTTGCATCATCCTTTGTTTTCTCCCTATATATTTTACAGGAAGCATGCGAGTGAGGAAAAAAAAAAACTCTTTAGCTGCCCACTTTACCCCATATTTAATCCAAAATAGTCCCTCGATGCTTCATTCCCATCCATCCCAAGCTTCTTACCAAAAAAAACAAACAAAACAAAGAATCTGACCGGCAGCACATATTGCTTCAGCCCTCCGTACTTGAGGTTAAAAGAAATGTTCTTGACTCAGACCAAGTTCATAAATACAGCTGGACTTCAAGCTCTTTGTGTCTCTTAAGTCCCCTTGACATTTTTGGTGTGGGGTCTCTGAGCCAGGCTGGCGTAGTAGGCACACTGGGTGGGGTCACATTGGCCAGGAGGACCTGGAGGTCCGGGCTGACCGTGGGGGCCAGGGTTTCCTGGCTCTCCCTGGGCTCCGGCTTGTCCCGGGCTTCCGTCTTTACCGTAACCAGGCAGACCAGCTGGACCTGTAGTAGTGAGAGGAATAATTAGAGACTCCAGATTGAGTGAAACCAACCTAATGATGATGGATGAAGGCAGTCAGTAATAGAATTGTTGTTACCTATCGGGCCAGCGGGTCCTTGCTCTCCTCTTTCGCCAATACCCGGTTCCCCCTTATCTCCTTTGGATCCTCTCTCACCTGGAAGAAAGGGGAAAATAATATATGATTACTGCATATATTCAGCCTTTATCATTATTATTCAACAACTCTGAACAACCATCGCTGTTTGTTGAAATGGATGACACATGAGCCGCATTTATACTGCTTGGTGTAAATGCGGCTATGTGTGGTTTACCATCTAAACCACTATTTTGATTTAAAGATAAATTTCAGTATAAAGAATCTTGATACAATGTTTTTATCTATTGATATTTTGTGCAAAGGACTTGATATCACTGTTTATCTTTCCTTGTGTACTTTTTCTATGTATTTTCTATATATTTATTCAATTGTTGATCATCAATTGTTTTATTGTCCTTAGTAATTCAGAGTGTTAACAACACCTGCCACCATAGAGATCATCAGCCTATTGTTGTGCATTACGTATAAATATACGTGTGGTTTCATCTTTTCGGCCTGACGAAGATCCAGGATCGAAACGTTGTCTTCATTAAACTTGTTTGGCATGGAGTAAGTTTTCAGGCGTTACCTTTTCCCCCTTTGAATTTATGTCAAACATCCCTCAGATGTATTTTTAAAGATGCAAGAGGTTACTTTCCAAGTTAAAATTTCCAATTTTGGCACAAAATTTTCTCTCTGGTCTCTAGTATTCGATGTGGAATGTTTGAAGTCAGCTTTAAATGCAATGAATGATTTTAGTCTCTGCCAATACAGAAAGTGGTTTCAGTGATAAAATACTTTTGGAGACGTCAAGTTGAACCGATTTGAGAACTGGGAAATGGTAAACACTGCAGAAATAGTGCAGGAATGAAAACCTCAAAAAGGACACACACACACACACAAACAACACTTCTATGAGGGTTTGTCCTACCTTTAGGGCCCATGGGTCCCCTGGGTCCTTCTCCTCCATTCTGTCCAGGCATACCAGGCTCTCCAGGGGGGCCAGGTCGTCCAGTACTGCCGTCCTTACCTGGAGGGCCCGGGGGTCCTGGACGGCCTGCTGTACTCTTCACATGAGCTGGCTGGAGCTGAGCCATGAGGTAAGCCATTTTGGCTGGAGACAAAATAAAAGATGTGGTTATTATTTCCCCTGAGGTCTACAGGCAAGACGAGAAACTAAATAAATGTCTTCTCACCATCTAATTGTTTTGCCAGCTCCTCCTGGATGAGCCGCCTCATCTGCTCCAGTGATACCGACTCTCCCTGAGACGTAAACAACGTTAATCAGTAATCATTCATTTAATATCATCTGTTCCTAATTTGAAATCTTTGAGGACCTCTTTTTGACTCACCCTTTGGCCTGGGACTCCGGGGTTTCCTGAAGGTCCTTGTGGCCCAGGAGGTCCCATTTCTCCTGGTGGTCCCGACATGCCCATCATCCCCGTGTGGCCCTTTCTGCCAGGGGGTCCAGGGTTTCCAGGCATACCTGGATCTCCTATTTGACCTTTATCTCCCTTTGTACCCGCGTCTCCCTGGATTAGAGGACAGCAGTTGTACAAGATCAAGCTTGAACGACCTTCAACATAACCAAATTAGTTTTGTAAATTGGTATAAATCGTCTAGATTGTTAGTTTCTGTATTAAATTCTTTTCCACTGCCATCTATAGTTCTCATATAGTTGTTTTTATCCAACAAAATATACAAAGAAATGTTTTTTTTTCCATATGCATAGATTAACCACATGACAATTGAATTTTAACCCAAGCAACAAAACATCAGTCCAAAGTGAGGATAAATTAAAACTATGTAACTGTTTCAAAGGATTTCAGCAGCAGCAAAATGCAAGTCAGAGTTGTATAAATTGTTAACTCAACGAAAGTAGAAAATGATATCAATGTGTCTGTGTGTGTCAACATTTTTTAAAGCTTGATTTTGAAAATTTGTGTGCAGAGGGATACGTGTGTGTGTAATATTAAAGCGGGCCCTAAGGGTAAAGCGGCTGTTTGCTGAGTCTAAATCTGATAATTATGAGCCAAAACAGGAAATTATGAGAAGCACATTTTTTAATATGTTTTCTGTTGAGGACATCTATGGACATCAGAGATTTGGAGTATGATGACTGTTTGCTGCCATTTGACTAAGTTTTGATACATTTGCATCTCTCAGTTGTATCAGTCAGTTGATCCGGTCTGATATTACCATAATATCTGTTTAAATAATGGATTTGTTTCCATTTCTTATACTCACCTTTTCTCCTTTGAGTCCACGATCACCGACTCTGCCTGGCATCCCCTACAAAACACCAAAACCACAGAATGTTAGCAAGAACTCTGTATATGTTGCATCATGTTAATTATTGTGGTCTCACCAAGTGTTTACCTGTTTTCCCTCGGGGCCGCTTGGACCAGGAGGCCCCTGAAAAAAAAATAAGATCAAAGTTACATTACACAGCTGGTCATATTTGTGAGCTAAAATTAATCTCGGAATCAAAGTGTGTCAAATCTCCCACTCACCGCTGGGCCTTTAGGCCCACTAAAGCCCGGTAATCCAGGGTTGCCCGGCTCTCCCTTGTCCCCTCTAAGACCCTGTGGGACAGCAGAGACAAGACCGCTCATCACATGGCACACATGTGGCATACTGTACTTGTATTCTAAAAGCCTCGCTCATTACTGAGGATTCAGATAGATTAACATTTAGCTGCAGTTCTTATCGACATGCAGCGGATGAAAATCTCATAAACCAATCTTGCAGCGGGACATGCCAGCTTGTAGAGATTAAAATTCATATTTACAGGGGGACGTGCGGGCCTGAAGACAAGCTGGCTGTGGCAACCACAGAGTCAAGAAATGTATTCATGTTTGCAGAACTGAGAGAATGGGCCTCAGGAAACAATATACAAACACATTTTCTCTTATTTTTGCTCATATCTAGGATTTGTTCTTATTTTGTTAGTACCCATTGATTTTTGGGATTCATCAATGTTTTCTTATTTTTGCTTTTCTCTTAGGTAAGAGAACATTTTACAAGTGGTCCAGAGTCCACAAATTGTTGTCCAACACAAGGACAAATAAGTTTTATATTTGACAAAAAATTTAAAAATGCATGAATATCATTTAATCAAATTTAGTTGAAGTATTAGGGGAATTATAATAACTGGATTATCACATTTCAGGGCTAAAGAAATACTGCTTTACTTGGTGCATTGATTCCAAATGACCAGTGGCGTAACTTAACTGAGTACATTTACTCAAGTACTGTATTTAACTATAAATCAGAGGATACTTTAATTTTTGTTGAGCATTTTATTCTCTTCTTCTGCTCCACTATAACTAATTTACAAATTAAGATTTTTGTGCACAAACCAAAAATATGAAGATATACAAGTGCAGTGGAAACAATGAGTCAGATCATTAGAAAATTAATTTGCAGCTATTTCTCAAATCTTGTAAGTCATTTTTCATGCAAAAGACTTTTTATTGTTTGTTTTTATTATTTTTTTAAATTATTTTAATCATTTTTGATTTATTACATTTATTTAAACCTTTTTGCATGTGTACTTTTACCTTTAATACTAATATTATATTTCCTTGTAATCATATTTACATGATTATGTTTAAGTTGATTTAACAGTAGGCCTACATTAACTCCACATGGCAAGTTCTTTTTTATAGACTTTTTTGGTGTCATATCTCTGGTCTTGGTCATGTGAGTCTTTGCACACAGCACTAAACCTGCCCTTATACTATAGTGTTCAGGCGGTATTACCAGTGCTAATAGGTGACTTATGGTGAAGTGGGATTCATCATTGCTGATTTGGGTGCTTAAGAGCAGTTGGTGCATCTGGATTTGACTTCTCTTATATTTTCTCTTACCAGAAAATTAAGAGAAAATATAAGAGACATTCAAGAGAATGTTGCTGCATGAGGCCCAGTATTTCACTTTCTCATTTTCACCTTTCTTTACATTCTTGAATAGCTCTCTGCTTCTTTACACTCGCTGCTCCCTCCTCTGTCTGTGTGGTAAATTTAGCCATCTGATAGCATTTTTAGAAATATCTGATTTTGCCTCTAAATACCTTCAAACACTCTCTCCTGTGACCTTTCTGCATCTGGCTCCTGCCCTCATCCCTCCTGCAGGCTATTTCTGCTGATCTGCTCCCTCTGCTGACTGATATCATCCACTCCTCTCTGATAGCTGGCTGCATAACGTCTGCCCTCCAGTTAGCAACAGTTATTCCTCCTCCCGAGAAACCATCCTCCAACCCACTGACTACTTTGCAGCTCCTTCTATTTCTGCCCACAACACGTTTGGTTGTGAATGATGGCAACATGTCAAATTAAAAATTCTCCTCACGCTCTTGCTATCTCTATCTACTGTATAGGGCGTATTATATCTGTCATGATGACCTCTGCCTGCTTCCCTCCTCTTCATCTCCGCTGTCAGCCTATAAACTCAGTAATCACTGGACCCTCGCTGGTTTTAATTAACCTCATCTGTGTGCTCAGCAAAATTGTCAGAGTACATAGAGTACAAGGGCCCCAAAAGCTTTTTTATTAGGGCTGTGACAGCTCTTTGAAATGACATGCTACCTGGCCAGTAAAGTGCAAGGCTCATATTTCAGAAGCTCCTTAAAGATGTTCTCTGTAACATTCAGAGTGTTAATATAGTATTATACTTTCCTTTGAAAAGATATAGTGGAGTAATGGCGTCCTGAGCAGAGAATAAAGTCACGCTACCTCTGTGTGAGTTGAGAGCTTTTTTCGTGGTAATCCAGTCTGGCCACACAATCAATATAGGGCATGTGTGTATCCCACTGGCTAGCCGTCGCTTTGCATTGCACTTGTACAGTGGTTATTATTAATATCGGGATGGTGTTCTCATAGCAACCCACCAGTTGATTCAACCCTGGTTAAGACATGTTAAAACATGTTTATTTCTGATGTATAATTGGGCATTTTAACATGGAGGTCTATGAGGATTGAGGCCTTTCTGGAGCCAGCCTCTTGTGGCCATTAGAGGAACTGCAGTTTTTGGCACAGGTTTAATATTTCAGCCTCAGAGGTTGCAGTTTGGTTACAAGTCATTTTTGATTTTTTCAAGTTAAGTCTAGAGTTGTTAAATTTGTGAAACAAGCCTTTCTGAAGTCCAAGTTATGATGTGACTCGAGTCCACACCACTGGATAAAATGATATTAATGCCAGCTGTAAAGGGGCTTTGTAAATACATTGACTACTTTTATACCCATCCTGAGCTTTTCTTTTTTTTTTTTTGATACACGCTGCCCTCCAAATCCCCACATGACTCCGACTCCATCTGCATTTTTGCATCATAAGATGATTCAGATCATTGTCACCTGGGACTCTGCGTAGGTTTTCATCCGTGAATGCACCTATGAAATTCAAAACCTTTGCGTGGCACACAAACCTGCTGAGGGAATTATAGCCATTGTGCTTCCAGGAGATGGTCCACTCCAACCTGTTTCCTGTGCTCTGATATTACTTTGCAATCAGTTTTCTCCAGCAACATGTGCAACTCCGTTCAATCCCAGCTCACCCAGGGAAAGTGATGTTCCCACCCAGGTGAGGAAGACACTATTTCTTCCGATCTGACAGCTCATCTCTTTAGGAAATTCTTTACACCCTACTCTCGCCTTCTTATGCATCCCACGTACAGTGTCTGCTTGCTCTATTAGCTCTGAAAATGCTACTTTTTCCTTAAATTTTCTTTTTCTCTTTGCACCTCTCTATTAAATGTGTTCATTCTGTGAAACAAAGAATATGGCTCACAGTTTGTACTGAGGCATTATGTCGAAGTGTTTCTATTGTTTGTTATCAAAGAGCCTGTTACAAATTGCATTTTCAGATTATGCACAGTGGGCTTGGGCATTATTATTATTTAGGGACCATTTACACGGTTCTTGCATGAAACGGTAAACTTTTGTTGCGGTTTGGTCCTTCATTCACATGACAACAGTGTTTTTGGGGCCTGAAAACACAAACTGTTGAAACCGGGTTCCAGAGTCTAATTTTTAGAAAACGCCCCTTCTGTCACTTTGTAAACTGGCAATGTGCAGATCCTGTGAGAAAGGTTAAGTCACGGCTACACTTTGCATGTGCACATTACACTTCAGACATACATATAGCCAATGGCAGACTACCGAGCTGCATTTGTGCTGCTGACTCTACTGCTTCAATTAATGGTGCCAATTCTTTTGCATGCATTCGCCATCGTTTTCTTGTTTGTTTATACTCACCGCTCTGTAGAAGAATGCCTTTATGTGCAGGCGCATGGTGTTCTTCTATGGTGTGTCATTACAAAGTTACACACCAACTACTGGCCTGTCATGCATAGTATAGTATTTTCGGTTGTTTCTGCAGATCCATGGACGGGGGGGGGGTTAGCACCACACACTCATACCGTCATATACAGTTTATCTCGGTGAAATTTTATAAATGTATGAAGGAATAAAATATTACATACTGACCAAGCCTGGTAGGAAAGCATTACTCACCGGAGTTCCAGGGAGACCGGCTTTTCCCGATGGCCCTGGTTCACCCTGTTTGCCCTGGGATGCAAGAGAGAAAAAAAGGGAAGACAGCATGAGAAAACTGATGGAGTAGACAGCAAGAGAAACGACTTGAGTGCCACTTTATGTCCATATCTATCTGTCTGCTTGACACTGTGCTGCGTCTGTCTTATGTTTGTGTCAGACAGTTCTGCAAGCGATTGAAAATGACTCACCGGCTCTCCTCTCGGCCCGCTAAGCCCTTCACGGCCTGGAGGTCCCATAGAGCCCTGCCGAAACAAAAAATGTTGAGAACAATGGAACTTAATCGATCTAATCTTCAGGGCATGCTGAGAAAAACTTTAATCTTCATTGGAAAACCTCTTCTGTAGAAGTGAGCTCAACTTGAACTCCCTCTCTTTTTGTGAAGGAGTACGTAGGTGGAAAATATTCTTACTTCAGGAGACGTGAGAACACTCACTGAACTGTCTCTGAGCCCAGCAGCCACAGGATGAGTTAGGTAGAGAGGTTTTTTAGGGGGAAGTGTTACATCCTGCCGCCCGACAAACAGGAGGAATAAAAGTGCTGCAGTCTTTGAATGTGTGCGTGAGGGGGATTTCAGTTTGTCATCTGGTGAATGGCGAAAAAAACTCCCATACAATGTCAAAAGATATCACATTTTACATGGCTGCAAATGGAGCTCTGGTGTAATATAGTGGTGATTAAATATTCTGTGGTCTGCTGGACATTTTGCATTCTGTCCAAAACAGTTTTTTAAATCTCTGGAGTTTTATCTGCTCTCCATCAATCAATGGAGGATGAGTTCCAGGCAGCAGCAATGATTATTCTCAGGAACTGAGGGACTGAGCCAGGAAGGAATGCTGCACAAGAAAGAATGGCATGGAAGATTTTAATAGAGAAGGGAAACATTTGTGTGGGGGCATGTATATCAGTATTAAGTTTATGAAGAAAATACATAAAGGAAAGCTAAGGTAGGCATTTTAAAGTAAATCCTATTTATTGTTTTCTTTTTAATATGATTGAAACCACTTTTTTCCGTCTGTGCAAAATCTTAAATGTACTTATCTTATGTACTAAGTAAAAGTACCCAAGTATTGGCATCAAATTATACTGATAATGCTTAATGCAAAGTACTTAATGCAGAATTTCCCATTTCAGAATGATTTATGCAATGTTATTGGATTATAAGTAGTTATGCATTAATGTGTACATGACTTTAATGTTGCAGCTGGTAAAGGTGGGGCTCATTTCAGTTAATTACTTTAGATATTACTCAGTAGCTTAACCCTTTAAAACCTGAGCAAATTGGCTTGATTAACAAAAAAAAAAATCACGAGAAGGCAAATGAAATGAAAATAAAAATTTAAACATTTGTGGGGAAAAAATGTTTTTTAAAAAATAAAAAAATAAAAAATAATAATAATAATAATAATAATAATAATAATAATAATAATAATAATAATAATAATAATAATAATGATTAATAATAATAATAATAATAATGATAATAATAAACAATATAAGAAAGGTATAAAAACAACAACAAAAATATGACCTGGGAAAAGTGCTTGAAAAATTATAATTTTATATTTTTTTATAAAAGTAAGTTTTTGTTATGTATTTCCCTAGACATTTCTTAAATTAGCTTGCGTGGTATTAGTGGCCATTATAAAAAAAAATTAAAAAAAATACAGGGAGAAAATGTTCAGAAAACTATATTTATAATTCTTTTGATTGTATATTTAATTTAAATTTAATTATGTTATAGAAAAAAGATCATGCTTTAAAAAATAGTTTTAAGTTGTTTCTTTTTGCTTATTTTTAAGTAAATTCATGTAAGTTTTTACTAATTTCTTGCTATTTTTAAGTTACTCATCACCCTCTCCACATGTTTTTGAAAGAAATCAAACCAATTTCAAAGGGTTAAAGTAAAAGCACTTCAGAATGTGTCTAGGTTTTGTTATAGTTTATTTCCTGTTTTATTCTGGAATTCAAACTCCTCATGTGTCATGTCTGATGTTACTTCCTGCCTTTTTCAGTTTCCCACCTGTTTTCTGTCACAACCTGTCCTCTATCACTCATTAGTCCGTCCCTGTTCCCAGAGTCTTCCCTGCACACCTTTCCTGTGTTAGTCTCGTTTGCTTCAGTCTAGTGTTCCCTAGTTGTCAGCCAATCCCTCTGTTTCCCTCCTTTTGCCCATGCCCACCTTCTCCAGCTGTGTCTTGTTCCTGTGATTAGCTCTAGGTGTATATATTTGTTATGTTTTAAAATTTCCTCCCGCATAGTTCATCAATTCATTGTGGCTGGTTTTCTATTTAGATTTGATGCTTGTATCTTTTGTGTCTGCTTGTTTTTTTGGAGATATTTTACCAGCATGAAAGCTCACTCTTTGTGAAAACCACCTGCCTGCTCCTCTGCATTTGAGTCCTCATTTTGAAGTGCAACATAACAAACTGTACAGTGCTTGAGTTACATTCCAGCACCAGTATCCAATGCAGAGCTCTCGCAGAGTATCAGGTATCTATGAAGTAAACTGATGATTATTTTTAAATAAGGTTAGAATACAGAGGTTTATACAGAGACCCCCCCCCCCCATTTATTATCAAGCATATGACCCAAGTTCATTGGTTCAGTGGAGATTCACTGTGTTTTCCCATCTCTGAAAAGAAGCTGACGCTGGTTAGAAAAAAAAAAAAACAAACTATAAATCAAACTAGTCAAACTATAAATACATAATGCTGAGCATACCTCCTTTCCAGGTTTGCCGTCACGTCCAGGTGGTCCAGGCTTTCCATCTTCTCCCTGTTTGGCAGCCAAAAATGAAACAGACTAAATAAGAAATATTCTAAGGCTTAATCCAAGGTGTAGTTTACTTGATTTTGATTTACTCTGAGGAAAATTGTCCTGGATAAGAAAAATCAAGTTTGGCCTGTTTTTATCTTGTGCTTTATTGTAGTGTGAGTTCCTCAAAAGCCAAAGAGGTGAGACTCCTAAGACAAGAATATTAAACTGAATCCTTATATCTTTTTTTTTTAATTTGTTAATCATACAACTATTAAAAATATAAAGTTTATGTTACTTTTTATGCTCCATATTAATTATTTTGCCAAGTGTACTTAATGTTTAGTTGGTTTTTTTACTGCCTTTTGTTGTTTTTGGCATTTTATAAGATAGTATTAGTAAATACTACCTCCTTTTAGGCCCACTTGTACACAATATCAATCTACATAGGCCTAAGCAGAGCCTATATACATGTCTCATTAATATATATAAAGTATATTATTTACATCCCTGTTTAAGTTTCTCTATTTTGCATTTAGTCTACCATAGAGTATAGGATATATTTATATTACTTTATATTTTAGAGATGCTTTATTCTACCCTAGACTACATTTTAACTTCTGAACTATCTTATATCTTAGATTCCCACTTTTTCTTTCCTTTTTTCCTTTTTTTTTTTTTTTTACAATGCTTTTTTTTAATGAGCACTTTTGGAGGGAGCTAGTGATCTAAGATATTCTTTGACTGCTTCTCTGTAGCCTAATTGTTGTGCATACGACAATAAAGAACTTATTATAATGACCCTTCACTGACCAGATAGCAGCGGACTTAAGACCCACAGAGTTCGTCATAAGGATTTATGTGACACTCCCACATTGTGCTGAGATACTGAGCTAAATCTGTACTTCTAATTGTATGTATCAGCTTTCAATTTCCTGAATAATAGTGAATATAATTTCCGACTGACTGACATTTAGTGACAGTAATTATGAGCAGTGGAGGGTAATTTTCAGTGTGTCTATGGAAACACCTCACGGCTCCTATAATAAGTTGTCTGCTGTCTGCGAGGCTGAGAGGCCGCCCGCCTCGCTGTGGCTCAGTCAGAGCTGTCTGTAATGAGCCGTGCTATTGGTCACGGCGCTGTGGCAGAAACCTCTCCTGCGGGCGGGTGCCGTGTGAGAAACAAAGCAGCAGGTGCGGCGGTTCTCTCAGAGAAGGTGTTTGTAGAGAAAAATGCAAGTGTCAGACATATCCTGACATCGCAGTGCGGTCTGCCAAACACGGTGTGGCTGTGTGCTATTCTCCAAAATGCAGTGAATAGTATCAAAGATATCCAAGAATGCTGATATATACAGAAAATGTTCTTCTCTCTTTTATTTTTTGGTCATTTGAAGATAAGTATCAAAATTAAATAAATTAAATTGTGTAATAAATTATTTGATAACATTCACTATGCAACTTAAAACTTTCAGGCCACATGATTTGGCCTGTATAGTGCTATCTTAATAGCTGTTCCATTAGCGCAATTGACTCGTCTGAAAAAAATTGCACATCTCATCAAATCAGAGTAAAACACTGTCACTAGCTGACATTTTTAAAGTGAAATGTGCAAATTGAACACTGCTGTCACCAAAATTGGAAGCTCTCACTGCTCGGCCTTGTCAAATAAAAGTAAAAAAAGACATGTTTCCTTCCAAAATCTTCAGTTACGTGTTCGCAGAGATTCCAAGTCTGAAAAACGGTAATGTTCTCCAAAACCATACAGAAGAGAAAGAAACAAAGCTATTTTGGGGGGGCTGAAATATTTAGATCTATTTAAATAAAAGTATGAATACTGCATTGTAAAATGCTTTGTTACACCTAAAAGTCCTGCATTGAAACTCTATTTAACCTCCTTCAACCCTGTGTCCTCATATGAGGACATTCAATTTTGGGTTTGTTACACCTTATACATCATTTTGCTTAACTTGTCCTCATCCGTGGACACTTTTGTGCCAAATAGTGGTTGCAAAATAAACTTAATACACATAAAAAAGGATGGCAGCCAACTCTGTCATGTCAGTCTACCGTTGCTCCGCACAAGTGAGCAAAACCTGATCAGATTTTATGGTTGATAAAATCAACCATAAAATCAACCATAAAATGGTATGGTTATACTTAATAACATTTGTTTTTTGATATGGAACATAGTTTGACCAATTTTAGCAACAGTAACAAGCTGTTTTTAAGTAGGAAATACTCATATGAGGACACTGGGACTATATTTCTGTATTTTTCACAGGCCAAATGGGTGTGAAAGACTGTTCCTACGGACAGACATGATATTTTAGAGTTGAAATACAAAGCAAGGAAAATCTATACAGAATAATAAAACAAACAAATCACAAGGGCTTTTAGATTTGCACCATTCCACAGCCACAATCAGGCATTGATATGAACAGTTTTAAACAATATTAGACTTGAACAGTGACCTCTAATCCAAAGAGTTACAAACCATCGACAAAATGACACATTGTTTGCAATTTTGCTTTTGCAAAACAAAGTTCAGGCAATTAATTAAATTGTTGACAACATTTTTCCAAAGATAAATTTTTTTCTGTACATACCAGGTCCTATAATCCCAAATAGCTCAAATAAATTCAAATTGCATACAAAAGAAAAGTAAGAAAATAAGTTTTATCAGTGCAGAAATGTTCTTTGTTCTATTTAATAAATTAAAATAATTAAAGCAGCAAGTTTTCATATTTGAGAGACTGTAAACCATGAAATGTTGTTGTGCGAAATTAAGCAAAAAGACTTAAACGTTTAAGAAAATAGTTGCCAATTAATTTGCTAATAAACTGACTAATCCTTTTAGCTGCACTTGTAAAGTTTCATTTTATTTATGTGCAAAATTCTTAATTTGTAAATTAATTAAGTTATCACATAACTATGGAGGTGCATAAAGTACAAAACTTCCCTCTAAGCTAGAAAGTGGCATTAGATTAGAGTATCCAAGTAAAGTAAAGGTACCTTAAATTTGTATCTAGGTACAGCACTTGAGTAAATGTACTTAGATTCCACCACTTTTGTTTGGTAACCATTAATATGTTTCCCCCAGTTTTTATCACAGCAACAACTGAGCCATTTACCAGACAGAAATTCATCATGGCTCCCCGTGGTGAGAGTCATTTGGCTAGGGAATGGCGCTGAAGAACTAATGCTACTGTTTGTGTTTCAGGAAAAAAAAATGTAGTTGTCCTTTGATACATGCAAAACATAAACTCACCTTAGCTCCAGGGGCTCCTGGTTCTCCTCTGTGGCCCTTAAAGCCCTGTATCCGATGAGAAACAGTAGCAAATTAGTCTTAGTAATTGGCCCGGCAAGCTCGCTGCATCAGATCTGTATACTGGTGGTTACTTACCGGGAGTCCCCTGAGTCCTGGGTTTCCTGGTGGTCCAGGTTCACCTTGCTTGCCCTGAAATGAAAACAGAAATAGAGCATCAATGTCTGGCCACATTTTGCGATCAAATGTTTTTAAAAACAGACAGCATCTTGTGGTTGGTGGATCACTGACAAGGTAAACCGTGTACTTACAGGTTCTCCTGTTTCTCCTGTTCTGCCGTCTTTTCCCATTTTTCCAGGCTGACCCTGCAGATCAGTGAAATTGATCATTTACTGTCCATAACCTTAAAGATTGTTCAACTCAGCCTGTTTACACCACTCTGTAGGAACTACATGTACATTCATGATGCTGCACATCAAATCATTTCTCTTACGATCAAGCCAGGAAGACCCGGTGGTCCTTGGATTCCTTTGAGACCTTCTTTGCCCTGGTGAAAACAAACAAACACAAACAGGTCAGCGTCACCAAAGAAAAAGAAATGATTAATGGCCCCTATTACCACACAGGGCTGGCTGACCTACATGCCGGGAAGAGGTTTGTACAATAATGACACATGGGTAATACGTTTTCTGAGGGGAAAAGTACATGGAGTGCAGCCTGACCTTTTCTCCAGGGGGTCCTGGGGGGCCAACGGGGCCAGGCTGTCCATCGTTACCCTGAAGAGGAAAGAGACAGTGTCAGTGGAGGCCAACGGAAATAGAAAGTGTGGGTGTGAGACCAAACAAATTGTGCTGTTTGCAAAAAGCTTTAGACCATTTCAAAAAGAAGGAGCAGTAACTTACAGGTGAACCCACTAAACCAGCAGCACCGGGATGACCAGGGGGTCCAGGGTGGCCCTATTAATGCAGAAAAAGGTGATTAGAAAAATAATAATGTGATCCATATCAGGCAATATTTTAATGAGTGCTTTTAAATCTAGTAAAGTGAGGTGAAGCAACAGATAAGTGTGAGATTCATGACTCATAACCAGCAAATATACCTTGTCTCCTTTGTCGCCAGGGCCTCCAGGGGGTCCTCGATCACCCTTTATACCCTATGGTAAAAAAGAGAAAAAAAAGACCATATGAAGTTTAACATTTCAAGAGAAAAGAATTCATCTAAGAAACTTTTTATAATAGGAAAATATGACCTCAAAATGCTCAAAATATTACAAAGATGGAGAATGTAGCAATTATTATGTTTTGAAAACATGATGTGACACATTTTTAGGGTGTTTTGAATTAACGCCTAGCAGTTGTATGCCTCAGTCAAGTCGAACTTAGAGTTTACATTATCATATCACAGTGAAGTTGACCTCTGACCTTTTGGATATAAAATGCTATCACTTCATTATATCCTATTAGACACAAGTGTGAAATTTTGTCAAAATTACCATACACATTCACAAATTATGGCCAAAAACATGTTCTGTGAAGTCACAGTGACCATGACCTTTGACCGCCAAATTCAAATTAGTTCATTCTTGAGTTCAAGTGGACGTTTATGCCAAATTTGCAGAAATTCCCTCAAGGCATTGTTGAGATATCCTGTTCACAAGAATGAGACACACGGGGTCACATTGACCGTGAACTTTAACCTATGACCACCAAAATCTAGTGAGTTCAATCCTGCATCCAAGTGGACAATTGTGTCAAATTTCAAGAAGTTCCCTTGAGGCGTTGCTGAAATATCACATTCACAAGAAAGGCAGAGATGAAAGTATGGATGGGAGACCTGAAAACATAATGCCCCGGGCCCCAGCTATCGCCAGCACGAAGGCACAAAAATGTTGACAAAAGTAACTAATTAGCGTTTGGCCTTTTGGGAGCAATAAGGGTGCAGTTAGTGTGCAAACTTGCCTTTGCTCCGTCGGCTCCAGGGGGCCCTGGAACTCCAGCTGTTCCCGGGGGTCCCTGTAATGACACGGCAGAGCATCAGTCTCTGACATTGCCGAGCACCGAGGTCCTAATCGCTCACTGCTGCCCCCAGAGGAGGCCCGGCTAATGATGCACACAGAGCACTCTCCATCCGTCACGCCCACTGAGACTGATGATGACAAAGGTGCAGCTCGGACCTCTTGCTCACTGAGAGCTAATATGCTGGAGACACACACTTTATAACTCTCCTGTACAGATTATGGTCTTTACATCACAGGAGAAAGGAGGTTAAGGTTGGAAATTAATGGCTGTGTCCTACTTGGTAACCATCTTGACCATTTTTCCCCGGTGGTCCAGTGTGTCCTTTATCCCCTGGGACTCCTGGGAGGCCGGGTGGTCCTGGTGGACCTGCAGGACAATCTGAGCAAACATCCTGAAAGATGGATATATTTGATTAAGTGATTACGCTCAGGATCCAAACAAAAAGTCATTTCTCTTTAAAGACTGAGGGAGATGCTACTTACCTTCAGATTCAGCTCAGAGAGGTCTGCTGCCTTTCCCTAAAGGAGATGGGAAATAAAAGAAATTGTCAGTTGGAGAATGTAAGATATGTAAGGGGCTCTCTGTTCAGTATGCCTCACTATACTGTGAGATAAAGATTTCTCTTAAGTAGATATAAATTTTCAAAATATAAAAAAAAAAAAAAAAAAAAACCTGACCTGACCAAAAGAGCATACCTTTTGGATTTTTTTTAATCTTTTTTTTATATTTATTTTTATTTCATTTATGACCCTGATTTTTTGGACCCACAAAATTATTTTCTTTTTTGTACCAAAATGAGCTTTATTCTATAAACCTTTTCTCCTCTCTGTTTCGGATCAGGTTCTTCTGTAGGCCAACTACAGCCAAAGTTGCCATGGTTCCCTCTTCGAAAAGCCTACAGGATTTTTCCACTGGATTTTGGATCATTGCAGAAAATAAGCTCTGTGGTAAACAAACGTTTATGATGCTTCCACGTTTTGTTCAGAAAGATATTCTTCAAAAATGAACACCACTTTCAGGATTTTTTTTGGTCCACCTGGATTTAGTGTCTAATAAAGCTTGTAGGTCATCAACCATGTAATGCACAGAAAACAAATAATTTAATAGGGCACTAATTCCCTAAATTCAGCTAAAATAAAGTTTTTGTTCTTTTACTTTTTTATTTTCCTTGTTGCTAATTTCAGGTCATTTTCTTGTAACCTTTTTACTAACTTCTTGCTATTTTTTGCCTTTTGCATTGCCTTCTTTCCATGTTTTTGAAGGAAATCAAGCCAGTTCACTCAGGTTTCAAAGGGTTAACTGAGATGATAATTTCTTAACAGAGTGTAATTATTTTATACACAGAGTTTCTCGCTGTTGGAGGGCACACAAAGAAAAAATAAAATAGACCCAAGAGGAGGGTTGTCTGTAGTCCCCAATGTTAAAAGTTAACAAATCGCCCTCTGGTAGTTCTCCTTTAAGTAGTTCAGTGATCAGTCTAAAAACTACTGCGTAAATTGTGCATGTGAAGAAACTTAGTGTGTGATTTATACATGATTATTCTTTATACACTATTCAGAGGACACATTGAATATAAAGTGAAATATAGAGGTTAAATGAGCATTTAGGGAGAGAACATTCAGTGCAACCAGTTCCTCAGACAGCACAGGTTGTTCCCTGACACTTTCTGTACTCACAGGCTCTCCTGGTGCTCCCTTATCTCCCGGCCGTCCTGGTAAACCCTGCATTTGGAGCAAGGAGAAAAAAAAACATTTTTAATAAATTGTGGATTATGAAATCCCACAGTGTTCCATGTCAAATACATAAATGAGACAGTGAGAAATAAATAATCATATGAATGATAAAACCATGAAATTATATAGTAGAAAAATAAATAAATAAATAAAAACTGTAAAAAAAAAAAAAAAGTGCAGTTCTTCAATTGAAGCATGCATATTAGATCTTGTTATGTGATTGGCTGCTCTTCAGCTCCTTAAATGGATAATAGGGGATTATTGAAGTGGGGATTATTAAAGTGCAAAACAGACAGTATAATATTATTGTGTTATTGAATAACGCCAGCATACAAATTACTCAGAAATCATCATATGTTAATGACAAAAAAACACCAAAGAAAATTCAGAATTAGTCATTGCATGTTTTTTTTCTTCCCATTTATTCATAGTTCATATAAAATAAGCACATATTGTGTTTATTTGTTCTCTTATTTATTATAAACATTTTATTGTTGTCATTGCTATATACCTTTTCTATGCTATTGTAATCCTGCTCTGAGAAGCATTTTGGACTGCATAATTGTATGTAAAGAGCTGTGTATGTAAAAAAAAAATAAATAAAAAACTTTGATTTGATTCATTTTTTTTTAAATGGCAATTTCATACATAGCAAATTTGACTTTTTTATTTTTTGTTTTTAATGTCAGTTCTCCTTTGACCACAGGCATATTTCTAAGGTGGCAATGTGTCTCTTTTCCAACAGAGACGCATGATTGAAATCGTGTGAACTTTGAGTCATAAGGTCCTCGCCATGTTTCTTTTCCAAAACATAACCACAGTGACTTTAGGTGCCAAAACCTAACCTCTCTAACTTAATAACGGAACTTCATATTAAGGATGTAACATCGTGGCATGGATAATAGCAACATTGTAATGAGAAAGTCACAGCAAATCAAATTACTTATATATTCTAAGGTTGCAAATTGTAGGCGCTCTTATTAATCGATTAATAATTATTAATCAGTCATATTAACGATTGATTAATTATTTTATTATAATTATTTAATGATTTTTTAACGTAATTTATTTCAAGCAATAACAAATGCATTTTTTCCTAGGTCAAAGCTAAAAGCAACATATTGCATATACTTTGGCAGCATTTCATTGCACATCGACAATCAAATTTTAGATGTTTGATTAAATTCTTAACAACCAATTAATTGATCAATTGTTATCATCCCTGACATATTTATTTTATTCATTATTATTATTATTATTATTATTATTATTATTATTATTATTATTATTATTATTATTATTATTATTATTGTTGTTGTTGTTGTTGTTGTTGCTGTTGTTGTTGTTGTTTTTAGTAGTAGTAGTAGTAGTAGTAGTTTAGTTTTGGACTCACATTATGTCCTGCTGGGCCCTGAGGACCGGCAACTCCTGGTAGACCCCTCAAGCCCTGGAATCCACATAAATACAGATATTCGAGGAACACAGTTTATAGACATTTAAATATGCAGTATGAGACTTAAAAAATATTTACAGCAGGTCCAGGTTCCCCATCTTTTCCTGGAGAGCCCTACACGGAAAAAAAACAAACAATGCATGTTTCAAAATGTATAAATAAATGCACAGGAGGACAAAAGTACAACACTGGATGGCACTGATGCTCATACCGATGGTCCCACTTTGCCTTCTCCTGGTGTGCCCCTGTCCCCTGGTAACCCTGGTTCTCCCCGTGACCCAGGTTGGCCCTAGGAGAAAAAAAAAAAGTTTAGTTCACCACCCTTAGATAATGTGCCTTAATGTTTGGCTAAGAGTCCTGCTTGGCACAGAAAGTGTCCCATTCAGCGATGCCTGCTGATCCCAGAAATACCACCCTGTTTTTAATTTGTGATGAAAAAGGGAGAGAAAAAAACAATCAGCAGTTGACATTTTGGTACTCAGAAGAGAAAACGTGTCGGTGATGAGGGTGAGCGATTTGACACCATAAATCCAGCAAATGTCCCTGTCCATCCAGCCTCTCGCAGTCTGTGCCCCCATCCCGACATCACGCTCGTCACACTCATAATCAGAGCAACAGTCACAGTGCAGTGGACATAGAAATTGCTTTTGCTGCTTTCAACAAAAATGAATTGTTTTTCTCATCCGTGCCAGAAGAAAAAAAAAAAAGTTTTTCACATCAACAAAAGAGCACCTGTGCATGATAAAAAACACACCTCAGGCAACCTACAAAGCTCACATACACACACACACACACACACACACACACACACACACACACTTCTAAAAAGACATTACCTTTGGCCCTGGGGGTCCTTGAATTCCCTGTGGTCCTGGCTCCCCCTGTAATATCACAAATGACATTAATCAAACTGCTCAAACTCTCAAACACTAGAATTTAGCTTCTTTTGAATCAAAAACTCAGAGCTGAAAGTGTGTCTGAGCTGCTGTTTGTGTGCAGCCGGCGAGGCCCCGGGGCCGCACCTGGCTGCTGTAAAAAAAAACTTTAAAAAAAACTGAACTGCTGCGAGCCAAAATCTGCTGCACTCCTGTGTTGCTTTAATGTGATATGTCTTAACAATGTTTTTCCTGTTTGCTGCTGCCTCGTCAGCAGGACGGCCACATGTCTGGGGTGAAAAATGATGAGGAAACATGTTGAGCTGCAGCACAAAATGTGCAGACTCAGGCTCGGTTTCCTGCCGTATAGGCGCTCAGATTGTGCTGTAGTGCAACATGTATCACAGGCTGGGAGATGTTTACAAGGAGAACACGTGTGGAATACAAAGAGAACTGATGAACATGCCAGGTTTTTTTTTTATCAAAATACTGTTTCACTGACTTATAAACATACACAGCACTGCATTAGTTGGAAATTTAATTTTGAAGTTTACCTCTGACATGCTGGTGGACCTGTCTGTACAAACTTACAGGACTTTATTTCAAAGTTTAGTTGAGATATCACAGCTTCCAAAGATACTAAATACTGGAATATGTTAACAAAATGATGCACAAGATATCGAGAATTGATTGATTGAATATTGCAGCTATAAGACCATGGAGTATACACTCTAAGAAATAAAGGTGCTAAATGTAACAGTATAGGGTACATCGGCTTTTTCGCATGGGAAAAAAAACTTTTTTGGTTCTGGTTGACCAAAACCCAAGAGTAGGTGTGTTTCCATTAACCCTCAAATTGCGCAAATTCAATTTACAATTATAAAATACGCCTTATGGAAACCAGTCAAAAACAAAAAAACAAAACAAAACAAAAAAAACAACTCCCATCTATCAAAAAAGAGTCTTTACACTCACAAGAGGTGGTATTTCAAGAGATTCCAAAAAGCCAAAAACCATTTTGAAAACACTTTTTTCGCTTTTATGCACAGATAGCCAGTTTAAAAACAGGTATGGATAACACGATGGAAATAATGATGGCTGGTGCGGTGGCTGCAATAGAAATAAACCTGCTATTGTTTTGAATATCCCCTACCGTGTGTCTTGGAATGATATCACATGCGGAGAAGTCGCAGACAACTCACTCAGTGGAAACGCAGTCATATTGCAATTGTGTTTAATTGACATTTTTAAAAATATTGCTTTTTTTTAAAAATATAAGTTTTGTGCAAATCTGTAATGGAAACCCACCTAGTGACAATGTGAATAATGGGAAACAGCATATAAACATCTGTGTCACCTATTCTTTAAATCTGATGGTCGTAAAAAACACCACAGGGCAAAATTTACCAAAAATGTGACCAAAAATTTAATTATTGGATGACTCCATTATTTTTTGAGGATTTTACGTCATTCTATAGTTTCTTAGTTGTGTTCCTTATGTATGTATTTGAATCAGAACATTCAAATCTTATGTTTTTTTGTCAAAATATGATTCAAAGAACCTTTTCCCCCTGTGGCCTCTGCAGGTTTCTGTTTTATGATCATGCTACATAAAAACTTATATAAACCTACATAAACCCATGTACGCCATAGTTTGGTTCCAAAAGTCACACGACAACACAAACAAAACTAAACGAAATTAGGCAGCTGTGGACCAGCAGCTTCCTTTGTGCAGACGTAAAGTGCTGTCTGACAGGAAGGTAAAGCAGTAAAAATAATCTAAATACAGTGTCTACTAAAACTGCATTTTGCTACCACCCTGTCAACAACCACCAGACCCCTTTAACAAAAACAGTCATTTTACCTCTCAGGAGTTATTGGTCTATCACTGCCGCTAATCAGTTAGTTAGCTCTGTAGCCTATGCCACTGCAAGGCTGGAGTGAGAGTTTCCATTGGCAAAATACGAAAAAAGTTGCAGACAGACCCTTTAATATAGCAAACAATATTCTCAAAAAACAGTATGTTTGAAGTGTACTCAAATTGTAAATACAATTTGTAAATACAATACAAATTGTAAATACAATTTGATAGAAAAGATATGTGTCTTACATTTTGTCCCTCTTTCCCCTTTCCTGGTGGGCCAGGGGGTCCAGTCAGACCGGGATCTCCGGGTGGGCCTGAGGGACCTGCTTGTCCTGGTTTACCTTGTTCGCCCTAAAATAAATTTCACAATAAAGAAAGAACTTCATCCTCTGATATCAGTCGAGTTGTCCTATAAATAAGGTGAGTAAACAGTAATGGCGTGGTGGGAAAAGAATCAAATGTCCCAGCAGTAACTTGTTGAAAAAGCCAAAGAAAAATCTAAGAGAACAAAGAGAATGAAAAAGCCATGAGAGATGGTAGGAAATGTTCTGCATTGCTGAATTGTGAGACTCCACAGCTACGTGTGTCTGCTGCTGCTGCTGCTGCTGCAGGGATTGAAATGCATTCAGAGACTTCTCTGTTGATACAATAATGGAGGACACACAAGGTCGCTCTTCTCTTCTCTGCAGACTTATTTTCTCCTTTCATTGCCAAACCCAGGCTGGACATAGTCGGAAAACTTTGAAAATAACATCCAACCATATGTACATATTTAAAAATAGATGACTGACCTTTTCTCCTCTCTGTCCAGCTGGACCGGGAGGCCCAATGGTCCCTGGTATACCCTAGAAGACAGACAGCTGGTAGTTCCGGACTGAATTGATCTGATAGCACTGGCTGTTGATCAGTTCAAGAGAGACAGAAAGCAGGCATCATTGACAAAATAATAAAGGTTTTGAAAAGACCTACCACATTTCCTGGTAATCCACGAAGACCCTGAGGGCCAGCTATGCCAGGTGGACCCTAGGAGAAACACATAAGCCCTTATAGTTCATTACATCTACCCATTTGGTGTAAAATGTGTATTACACTGACAGCTGTCAGCTTTAGGGCATTATTCATGGCGTGATTATGGTCTGTACAAAACATGTTATTTTTAAAATTAAGCGTTAATCGCCTGCCACCATTCCTGTATTTTAGAAGATGTAGTGGAAACTATCATATGAAACTAGAGGCGTCAAGGAACTCAATGCTACCATTTAATCATGCCATGCTACCTTCTCAGGAAAGGGGCTAAATAATGCTCCAAAATTAGGCTAAATTTTGGCAATAGGAAAAAGCATGGCCATTTCACAGGGGTCTCTTAACCTGTGAGCTCAAAATATCAGAACAAAAACTGGTTCTATGGGTTTACGAGTCTCTCCTTCACAGACACTTCATGCTATTCCCGTGTATTTTTTGCTGTCATTTGATTCCTAATCAAGAAAATCTGGTGAGAATTGCTTTATCTTGTCAATATGGACATACCTGTTTTGAAATGCACAGCAATCTTGGAAAAACACTGCTCACACAGTATTTTGACTTAGACTGAAGTGCTGAAGCTGAGTCATTATCAACAGTGGAAAAAGGCACATCCGCACATTGCGGATATGCTTTTTTCACTGTTGAAATGAAAACTAAAGAAATAGTAAACATGATTCAAAAAAACGTGATTAATCATGATTAACTATTGATTTTCTACAAGTAATTCAGATTTTAAAAAATTAATTGTTTGACAGCTCTTATTGTCATTTTATAAGACAACTTACAGGGTCTCCAACACGTCCTGTCTCTCCCGTTAGTCCAGTGTCACCTTTTGGTCCCTTAAACAAAAATGGCAAATTAGACATAACACACCTAAAATCTCTGGACAGTACTGACTGGGAGATACGGGATGACGAGCATCTTACCGCTGGTCCAGGTGGTCCCTTAAAGCCTTGTTCACCAGGTAACCCTCTTTGACCCTTCAAGAAAAGGCACATATATTTAAACAGTGCCAAACCAGCTGTCACCATTCATGAATATGACATACTCAGCAACTTGGCATGAAATGTCCCAAAACTTGTTAAAAAAAAATGTGAATGGTGATGAAAAAAATACTTGAAAATTAGCTGTGAAAAAAAGAGACAATCATTAGAAAATAATCAATCATTATCATTAATATTATTATTATATCACTGTTTTGAGGTTATATCCTGTATTTTCTTTTACTTTTCTTTTCTTATTTTCTGCTAATTACAGGTCATTTTCTTTGGGATTTTTACTTATTTCTTGCTCAGTTACTCATTGTCTTTTTTCCTTTTTTGTGAGAAATCCAGCTGATTTGCTGCAGTTCCAAAAGGTTAAAATGAACAAAATATCAACATCATCTGTCATGAACATTCTATGATAATTTAACGTGAACATTAGACATTGACACTGAAATTTGGTCACCTAACATCACAACCTAAATTCAGTAAATATCAAACCCTAACAGTGTGGGTGGCCAGCTGAATGTAGATTACATTTCATTTTCATACATTCTTTTTGTCACATTTCTGCTGAAACTATGATGTGAAATTAATATGGATTGTGCAATGAAGGTTGTAGATAATAACAACATGCATGCATGAAAAATTATTGCATTCTGTCACGAAATTGTCGCCAACTCAGTACCATCACCTTCATACAATGTCTAGGAACATCCAAGATAAAGATAAATAGATACTAGCAGTGTTTTAAATTATTGTACTTAATATATTTTTGTAGATAAAGATTTTTATGCTTCCCAGGCTTTTTCAGTTTAAATATAGCAATGAGTTACGCATATTCTGGTCCAATACAGTGAATATTAACTGCAATAAATAGAGAATCAGGCCAGTGCATTACTGTCTCTTACAGTTTAATTTACTTAACCCCGTTAAAGATGGCCCCTGAGCTACCGTATTGTAGCAGCACTGATTCACTATCACCACACTGGATCTCTACTGACATCTAGTGGACCCCTCTGCGTGTTGCCAGGAGTTAGTTTTGTTCAATCAAGAAAAGGAAGACAAAAGATAGAGAGAAAACACTCACAATCTCTCCTGGGTTCCCTTGATCCCCCTTCTCTCCCTTCTCTCCAGGTTTTCCCTAGAGGCAAGAAAAAAAACCAATGAAAAAGAAGAAAGAGAAACAGGTAGGTTTTTGGGGGGAATACAGGGGACACGTCACCCTCAATATTTAGCACGTTTATTTGAAAAAGCAAAAGGCATTAAAGCAACACAAGAAAACTTTTTGAGGGACAAAATCACAGGATAATTTAGTACAGAAAAGTCTTAAATTGGCTCCAGAAAGAAAGACATAAAGTGCAATGTTTAAACTTTTCTTGCAGAAGACCACCAAAAAATCCTTTTCATGTGTGTCTGCCCAGTATTGAAATAATTGCTACGCCCTTGAATGGATGGAAGACAATGATGAAAAATTAACATTTAAACCAGTTAAGTTTGTTTGTCATACACAAAACCAAATAGAAACTTTTGAAGTATCAAAACAAAAACAAAAAACCTATCCATTTTCAAAATTAAAATAATCCATAAGAGAGGTGGTCTGCAATATTTTTTTTTTTTTTCAAAGAATAATGACATTTTTTGTAAAAGTGTACTCACAGGTTCACCAGGTTCAGGGATGACACTTGCCACCTATGAAGAAAAAAAGGAGATATTAATGTAACTGAATACTCAGTCACATATTGACTCCATTCCCTCCATCATGGTTATATCATACACTGCAGGGCTGTGACTGCACGGTGTGTTAACATACACACTAGATATTGTACTTACATCTCCCGGAATACCAGGTTGTCCCCTCGGTCCCACTTCACCCTGAGGAAGAGACAATAAGTTCATACTGTCTGCATACAAATGACCTTATTACAGCTAATGCTGCAGGAGACCACTGTATCTACAGTAACATGGTGGGATATACAACCATGAGATTCCATTTGTTTTTTAATATGCTTGATATTTAATTTTACCTTATAGAGCATTTGAAAAAGGGGCCTCATTTCAGCAAAATGCACTTACTGCTTGGCCTATCTCAACTTAAATTTCAAAGACTGGAAAAAACATATTTCAATTACAGAAGCAGAAGTCCTAAACTCATTGCCAGGTCTTGTCCTATCTCAAACATCCTATCTCATCTTATCTTCATCAATTATTGAGAAATCATGTTCAAGAAAATAAGACGGAAGCAAGGTCACCGTAGCCTTTGACCTTTGACCTGCCATTTTTGACAGTTTTGAATCAAGTACTGCATCTATGTCATCCCAACCAGGGAAATCCTTAAGTTAGGACAGTTCTGTTATTGCTAAATTCCTATTGTAAAACAAGATATGATTTCCCAAAAATCCCAAATGTTCCCCGAAACTGAGTTCAAATAGGATTTTAGACTAAGAAATGAGGCCCCTGATTTCATATTTCTTATTTACCTTGTCGCCCTTTTCACCTTTTGGCCCAGTTGGTCCATCCTGTCCTCTTTCTCCCTAAAAGAGAGCCGAAAATCAAAATATGAATTATTTATATAAACGCAAACCCCATTTACAGTATAATATACACAAATATGAACTTTTGTAACCCTTTGATACCTGAACAAATTGGCTTGAGATCAAAGACATGGGAAGAAAGCAAAGATCAACAAAAGAAATGACCCAAATCTTAGCAAGAATTTTTCTTTTTAAATTAAAAAAAAAACCAGAAAGTCAGACAAAAAACAAGGAAATGATCTGGAAAAAAGTTTTTAAAAATTCTAATTATTCTGTAACATATATTTAAATATGCAGTTACGATCATTAGAAATATGGGTTTTCCCTAGCTCAAAAGAGAGCAAAAATCAAATATCAAAAGTACTTTTTTAACCCTTTGCATCCTGAAAAAATAAAAAACAGAAATTTTAAAAATGATAATTATTTTGCAACATAATCTTAAATATATAATTATGAGAATTGAAAATATAGTCTTTCTCTAGCTTTTAAAAAAATAATATTCTAAATCTACTAATTTCTTGCAATTTGTAAAATATTTCTCACCAAGTTGCTCAGTGCATTTTGTTTTTGAAAGAAATTGCATCAGTGTGCTCAGGGTTCAAAGATTTAAATACTTGTTAAAGGCCACTGAAAGAAGAGCACAAGAAAAGTGATGTTGCTCCAGGGTTCAAAGGGTTAACTGAAAGTAGGAAGTCAAGAGCTATGCCTAGTAACAGTTGGTTTTACTCAAGTTTCTTTAACCAGAAATGATTTCTGTTGCGAAATAATATAGTGAACCTTTAAAGGACGTCTCCCCATGCATGGCTGTAGATTTTATACAATTTAATAATGTCAAACCAACCTGAAAACCTCTTTCTCCTCTTTCTCCAGCAACACCTTGTTGACCAGGTGTACCAGATTCTCCCTGTGGGGAAAAAAAACATGATAAACTAATTTTCTTACAAAAGATCCCAAACCACAAAAAATCAGCAGCTGTGAACTCACTCTTTCTCCTGGAGGCCCTCTTGGTCCGGGAGGCCCGTCATCACCCTGGGGAGAAGATTCACCTGGACGTTAATGTCAGATTTGCATATGGAAACACACATGCAACTTAAAAAGCTGCATATGTCTTCAGCCATGTCTGTTGTGTTTCTAGGTATACAGCGCAGTCACGGTACCTTAGGTCCAGGCTTGCCGGGAAAACCATCTGTCCCACGCTCTCCCCTGGGCCCCTTTACAGACACAAGATTTCCATTTAGATGTCATACTTTGAAAAAAAAACCTGCCTGTCAGACAGATACTGTAAAGACTAATCCACAAAAACTTAGCTGAAATTTACTATGTCTAATAAATGTCCATGTTTTGAACAACACATGTTTCTCCAAAACATATTGTTTAGCCAGCTGTTGTTAGAATTACAATTTTAGTAAGTAGACATTGGAAGTCAATAGCCTCACTAATCTTTCAGTGCTCTCAGTGGTTAAACCTAAAGCAGTATTCATCTTTTTTTGTCCACCAGGGGTCTTCAACAAGGTGAACAACAACTTGTAAAATTAACATATTAGCAAACGCTTGCTTACTTGTGCATCTAGTCTGCACAAAGTAACATTAAAATCTATTTAAAGTTGTGTTTCTGGCAATCTGCAGAACATAACTCCAGTATTCACCATCCTTTTAGCTTTGCTGTTGTCTTTCCAACCTACTTAGTACTGTAGGGGACTGTAGTTTATTTATGAGAGGAGTAGGCAGGCAGGGGCATGACTTCAATTTTCTTTTTTTAATTTAATCTTGAACCTCCTCAAAGCTACAGATATTTTTCCTTTCCTCCTCTGGTAGTGCAAATAGTTCACTATAACCAAAAAGACGTTTAACAGTTGCTGGCTTTGAGAAATAACATGATTTTGGTGATTTCTGAACAAAAACATGCTTTTCAAATCCACCAACAGGCTTTTACGGTTCAGAGGGCATTTAAAACAAGTTAAATGTAACCCTTTAAAGTATGTCTTTCTCATGAGCCAAAATAAAACATATTTCCCTCCCCAGTGCTTAAAAATGATTTAGGCTGCGTTTAGACGAGAATGGCCCTACTAAAAATGAAAAAATCTTCCTTTGCATTTTTTTAAAAGGTCTGAAACCAAAACACTGAGCTAAAAGTCACAAAACAAGCTCCATAAACCTGAGAGGTACTGCAGATTTGGATAGTAATTCTGTGCAATTTTGTCACTATAATCGACCCCTTTCACAATACACATCATCACTGGAGCCTTTAAAATGTTGTGTCACAAAAATTGTGACCGCTGTGAACACGGAAGGCAAAACAAAAAAAAGTAAAAGTCATTGCAAAGGTCGTACTGACCATGGTGCCGTCATTTCCAGGAAGACCGTCCAGACCGTCTTTACCAGGAAGACCCTTTGGAGATGAATGACAAAAGTTTGACATTTACTGACATGAGCAGAGAAATTACAACAAAGTGTGAACACAACGGTTGATTTAATTTAAGAACAAAAAGCTGACTCACAGGCTTTCCCATCTCTCCAGGTTTGCCTGAAAATCCTATTTCACCAGGCAGACCCTTTAAAAAGAGAGAACAGGTCATTTATTCTGTAGCAGGTATTTGTTTCCAAAAATAAATCATCATATTTGAGAATGTTTGTGTCTATCTCTCATCTCTTACAGGGGGTCCAGTGTGTCCTTGGTTCCCTGGCGGCCCAGGTGGACCCTGGGGACCCTACAAAATAAACATAAAAAAATATCAATGAAAATGTATGCCACTTGATCAACATCTCATAAATATGCGGGTAATGTGAGCTTTTGCAGGATGGTAAATGTTCTTTTAACCCTTTGAAATCTGAGCAAATTGGTTTGATTTGTGGAAAGGAAAATTGGCTGAAAATAGCAAAAAAAAAAAAAAGTTAAGAAAGAAAGAAAAAAAAGATTAACTTTATGTGTGTGTGTGTGTGTGTGTTTGGATTTTTATACTTTTTATTTTTTTACCTTTTTTGGGAAAATAATTTTAAATAAATACAATTATAACAATTCTAATCATTAATCAATATAGACTATTTTGCTCAGGTTTCAAAGGGTTAAGAACCAGTGTTCATTAGTACCAGTGAGCAGCCACTAGAGGGAGGCACCACAGCACCATTTATAGCCCAGCCAGCCTTGAATGCCATTTGCAGACAGGTGTATTTCTGTTTTGCTCCAGGGAGCAGTTTGCAAAATTAATTGACATAACCTGTTGGTACTAATCTAGCCTTTTTATTTTCCCTCTATTAAAACACACAGTAAAGACACCTTTGAGAGAGCAGTTATTCTGTGCTTTGTGAGTCACATCAAACACTGAGCAAACCCACACAATTAAAATGCCAAATTAATTCCCCTCGGTTCTCCTTGAGAGGTCATTGAGGTGAAAAAAACAAGCACTAAAAGGAGCCGTACATTAATGAGAAGTCATTTTAAACAGGTATGTTACAGTTTATATTCATGAAGTTAAGAAATTGAAATTGTTCTTACAGGAGGTCCAGGGAGGCCGTCCACACCAGGCAGTCCACTTTCACCTTTCTTTCCCTGAAAGACAATTAAATTCAATAAATAAATATTCAAAAATATATATTCATAAATTCATTTTTTAAAAAGCATAGATAGATAGATAGATAGATAGATAGATAGATAGATAGATGGATGGATAGAAAACCTCCTGTAGCATTTTCTTTGGCCCGTTCTTGTATTTTTCAACCCAGCACACTTATATTTAGCCACTCTCTACCAAATTTGGCAGGTTAGAGAGGGCTGTGAAAATGTTCAATATTTTGTAACCCACATTAATCCTCCAATTGTTTTCGGGGTGAATTTGACCTGTTTTAAGTTACTATTTTTACCTTCAGTTTCTTTCCTAATCTTGTTTGATACTGGCAGTAGTCAACTGCTTCTTATTTCCTAACCCTAAAATGTTTAATAGCCTTATTATTTTTCTTCCTATTTTCATCTTTTGTTTCCCTTTCTCTACTGTATTTGGTTAATTAGTTGGTTGACGAATTGTTATTACTGTAAATTTAGGGACAAAATATGTTTGGGAGTTGTTCTTGTGACCAGAAGAGTAACAGTTTGGGTGTTCTGCTATCTAATGTACCATTAAGGCCAATTCCAAATGTTGTAATTTCCAATGCAATAGTACCCTATAGTCCCTTGCTATTTTATCTTGGTGAGGACTTTGAAGGGTTAAACTTCTTTAAATTGCATATCCACACGTATTATATTGTAAATTAATTTATTATGCTGATTTCAATATGAATATCACAGTAGAGAGGCAGGCAGATATAGCAAAACAGAGCATTAAATCCTGAAGGACTCGTAATAGTTAAAAAAAAATCTTAAAAAAAGTAAAAATGGACAACAAAGCGAAAAGGACAAATTCTGTTTGTGGATACTATGTTTTCTCATTGCATTGCTGCATTACCATTATCATGTGACTGTCCACAGATAAATCCTAGCACTGGCTCTTTATTTATCTTTCTTCATATATTTGTTGGTGCTTTCCTCTGCAGCCCACTAAGCTCACATTGCAGCTCAAGCCGCCCTCAGCTGTTATATCAGGACAGAGGTGAATAGACAGGCCCGAGAAGCAGTGACACACACCACTGATGAGAGCTTTGCTGCAGTGGAGGTGAGAGTGGCTCAATCTATACCAACTCAACCATACAGCCAGCTCTATCTGCGCTGGCAGCAGAGGAGACCACACTATTATCACAGCTCTCAGCCCAGCTTCACCCCCCACTCACACTCTCTCCCTGAGCATCTTCAGCTGAGCTATAACAACCCCAAACCTGGAGAAAATAGGTCAAGCTCCTCACCGTCTGTTTTTTTTTTTTTTTTTTTTTTAGGATCCACTTGGAAAGCATCCCGTGGGGTTATAAAATGCTTTAGCTGGACCACCAGTGATATTACAAAATAAAAGCAGAGCTGCACAGAGGGAGATTTTCTAGGTATTCTGGAATCTGAACCCAGTGTGATTGCTTATAAACTATTAAGCAGTGATATTCAACTGATGGTTCATGGGCCACATCTGGTCCCAGGTGGCCCCCCAACTATTTTCTAAATCGCAATTTTTAAAGTGATTCAAACTGAAAATTGTTTTTTATACTTTTAGTATGCATAAGGTGTCAGAGTGCATAAAAATGCGTCAAAATAGAGCTTCAAGAAAGTACCAGTGGAGGATCCCCTGCCGAATCTTGGTAGCATCCTAAAATCCAAGGAACATCCCAAAAATCTAGAAATGCCTTAAAATCCTATAAATGTCCTAAAATCCTAGAAACATCCTAAAACCCTAGGAACATTCCAAAATAATAGAAACCTCCTAAAATCCTGGAAGCATCCTAACATCCTAGAAATGCTCTAAAATCCATGAAATGTCCTAAAATCCTCGAAACATGCTTCAATCAAAGAAATGTCCTGAAATCCTAGACACATCCTAAATTCCTCAAAGTGTCCTAAACCCCTAGAAATGTCCTAAAGTCCTAGAAATGTTAGAAATATCCTAAAATCCTTGAAAAATATAGGCCTATTGGGCAGCTGTGATTGACCCCTGGCCTCCTGTCATTTTTCAGGTAGAGCAAGCTGAGTGTCCCTGCTTCAAATCTTGTCTGGCTGAGGACAAAGTGCAGTAGTTAGTGGCAAAAAGATAAGTCTTTCATGTACGTCCAGAGGAGGTTTGTTGCCTCCTCTGCCCAGCTGAACAGCTGTAAATGTTGATTCCAGCATATTGCCGATGAGATGTTAATTGCTCCCAGAAGAGACAGGGAATGGAGGTCACTATCTTTGTTAATGTTTTGGAAGAACAAATTGTGTAGAACCACAGCGCCTGTTTTAATTACACACTGCGGTGTGATGGGACCAGCGCGGGATGAGACGGAGGGAGAAGGAGATGAGAGACAAGGGACAGTTTTTGTAGATAATTCTACAAGCACTGATAACAGCCACAGTATCAGCTCTCATTAGCATGAGGAATAAATATCAGTTTTCTTCATTTGAAATAATCCCATTGGAATATGACAAGTGTAGTTCTGGGAGCGCGGTATAAACTTCCAATTACTGCTGATTAGTTTTGTTCTACAAGAGCTCCTCTGGAGGCAAAATAGTCTAATTTTAGTCAAAACTCGGCGGACTAGAGCGGCAAAAAGCAATCCCATGACACCACGTATGAGATAGCTCTTATGAATATTTTTTCTCTCATTATCACAAAATTATTGTTTTGTGATTTAATCATTACAAGATTGGGTCTAATGCAATCAAAAAAATAGTCTCCGACAAAGAGCTGGTTACTATACTTTCTTGTGATTATAAAGAAATTCCCTTTTGATGCAAACCTGTCTTCTTGAATTACATGTACACAATATCTGTTTTGACAAATAAGTTTTGACTGGGAACATTTTGGCTTTGGGTGACAGTGCAGGACAGGACCCTGACATGGGAGCAGAAGCTTGAGATTCTGCCTCTCGTTTGTGGTAAGGTTAAGGCAAGTCAACTCGCTTTGTTTGAGAGCCAATTTGGAAAATAACAGGGGACCAGGGGCAGCCCCATACACGTTTGTAGGATTTTAGGACATTTCTAGGACTGAAAGACATTTCATAGATTTTAGGAAGTTATGATTTTAAGACACTTCTTGGATTTCAGGATGTTTCTAGGATTTTTACGACCATTCTAGAATTTTAGGCAAACTTCTTAAAGCACATTTTCATAGCCTTGATTAACCATGTATATACAGTATATGTATATATTTTAAGTTTATTTTCTGTTTTTGTTTGTTTTGTTTTTGTTGGTTTTGCTTTCTTGTACGTCTTACGAATTTCTTGCAAGTTTTTGAGTCATTTCCTCTTTCGTTGCTCCTTGCCTTCTGACAATTTGCTCAGGCTTCAAAGGGTTAATGGAAGCAGAAACGTTAATATAAGAACTGTTACAAATTCCCTTTAAGCATTTCCCTTTAAGAAGGCACTTCCGTCAAAAAGAGGTGACGCCTTTTTTCTACCTCTGATTAGTCCATAGAGAGTGACGTCATGTTTCTGAACTTTTGATTGCTTGGTGGGCGGGTCTAAATCAGCCCGCATATCTTTACATCCATAGCGCATACGCGAGTGACGGGGGAGTAGCTAATAGATCCATGGGCTGTAGCGAGACGGCAGCGCTGCAGCGAGTGTGTGTTTGTCCTGTCAAAAGTGAGTCAAGTTACCGTTTTGTGATAGTTGAACTCCGTTGCAAAAAGTTTGTCCTTCAGCTAGTAGTTTGTTGCCGTACAGCGCGTCTGCGAACAACTGTCTACTCTGTAGGTTGTAGTCTTCCGCTAGCGTACCTGTTAGCATGTCGCTAACGACCGGTGCTCTGTCAAAGATTGTTTCCCTGTTGATCATGTCCCCCATTCTTTACTGGTTTGAGACTTCAAGCCCTTATGAATCGAAGTGTTTTAATTACTTTAGCACTTATTTTTAATTAACGATTTATGTAATTTTATTTTAAACTACTTACACATTTTTGTGTACCTTTTACCTATTTTTGTAAATATTTATTTTTAAAAATATTTGTTATCCCCTTTTTCCCACACCCCCTAATTTTTTAAAAATAATAATTTTGCACATTTTATATGCCAATGTTTTATATTATTCTAAATGTCATTTTAACACTACAGCTTTGAGCAATGCACCCCACACTGTATTCTGTTTTATATTGTTTTATTTTAACGTAACTTAAGTTACTTTATTATAACATAATCATGTATGGTTTTTTCAAAGAAAAATTGAATTCTTTGGGATTATGCCTTAACAGGGGGAACACACTTTGATAAAACAATGGCTAGCGCTGGATGTGTGGACTGTGAAGCCAGGTCACCAGACAGCGCCCCATGTGACCTGGAAAGCACAGGTGCACCTCTGGCTTCCAGGGAGATCAGCTGCTGCCCTTCATCATTGCCGCTGGGACTGTGATTGGACTCTCGTTTGCCTACAGAGACTTTTGAACTGTGAGTATCCCACTATGTTTTTTTTCTCCTGTGAGTGAATAAATTATTGGGACAGCTTTGTAAAAGCAATAGTTTTGCTTTTCTGAAGTGAGGTTATATGGGGTATTTATCCATAGTCGGTGTATTACTTTCAGTAGCTGTCAGTGGACACGCCCCCAGTTTGGAGAAACATGGAAGCTAAGCAAAGTACTGCTGTGGATGGGGGTCAGCAATGAAACGCATTTTAGCCACCTCAAAATAGTCTCACCCAAAATAAGCGATACCAGGAAAAGTGTATGCTATATTGAGAGTATTTTCATCGCTATACCCTTTCTTCAGGGAATCCATTTCTACTGGGAAGCTGTTCACTGCTTCAGTTCCCCTTCTATGATAAAAACATTCTGTAATTTCATACGATGTTAAAAAAGTGGAATTATTGTGTAAAGCAGACTAAAACTGTACTTTAAAAATACATGTTAACATATTATCTAGCCAAAATTGTCCTAAATAGTATTTCCCTGAGTCGGATTTAAAGGTCACTTAGCTGTGAATTTCAGTTTTCACTAGTGATTGAAAAAGTGTTGTGGTGTAAGTAAATAGTATAATTTCATATAATTTGTCTCTTTGTGAGTGTAATAAATAGATGGTTTAATGCTGAGGGATTACAGTAATAAAATTAAAGGTTACAAATACACAGTAAATACACCATACTTTATCTTTATTTAAGTTAAAACAAGACATACTATTAAGTGAGTGATAATATTATTTGGGATTTCAGTAAAAGGACCAGGAGTGCTGCATGTCATGGCAGCTGATACTGAGCAAGTGCGCCACATGGATAAGTTGAATCTATGCATTTTGCAGCGGATGGTTGAAACTTCACGTTTCCCAACAATGCTGTGGTGAAGGTATTCTTAGGTTTAAGCACAAAAACTAATTGATTTATCCACTTTTCTCCCATCTAATTTTAATGATCATTAAGTCTCTTGTGTAGTGGAATTAACATCATATTATGCATACTCTCACCATAATGGCCCACCAGCAGATGGAGACATGAAAAACAATGCTTTTCAGTGTATGCAATATTCATTCATTGTGCAAAATAAGTAAAATACTTCAATTTAGGCTTGGTGTTTGGTGTAAAAGTCTGCCATCCAAGAAACTGGGCGTGATTTGTATGCAGGCTGAGAGGTACTGCCTCAGAGACTCAAGTCACATCAAGAAAATTCCCTACTGGAGTCTTGCCATACAAACTTATAAGTTTATGGTTCTGTTAAAGTGCAGATTTGCCTTGTTACCTTAAATAATGAATGTCAGATATATAAATAAAAAAAAGAATGATGGATTGCCACTTGCACTCATTTTGCCCACTATTTTAACTCAGCAAATAAGATTTGTTCTCCCTCAGGATCAGTTTGGCTTCTGAGAAATGTTCGTAAGAAGACCTGTTAAAATGTGCTCCACGTATGCGAGTAGCGCTTTGTTGAGCATCTCCTGCTACAGTATAGGCTCTTATATGATAAAGACATATTCAGAAAATATTCCATCAAAATTAGATTCTTACCCTCTGGCCAAACTCTCCCGGCTCCCCAGGTAGGCCCTGTAGACCCGGAGGACCCTGAGGAATAAAATGCTCAGCTACAGTTCACTCAGCACCACTGGTGTTTTCATGAACTGCTCCACACTACATCTGAGAAGGTGGCTTTTCCACAACAACAAAATACCAAAAGCTATAAACAGCAGGAAAGAGGGAGTCATAAATCATGATCCTTACCTGAGGCCCCGGGGGGCCCTCGGGCCCTGGAGGCCCAGAAGGTCCAACATCTCCCTGAAACAGATCAAATATATGAATAGATATCATAGCATTATAGTCATATATCTTATGACTATGTGAGATTACGGTTACAGATTTCAGTGTTTTGTTAAAATTGTTAAGATAACAAATCATTTACTGCATACTGTATGTACAGTGGTGTTTTCATAGTCCATAGTGGTGCATATAGTTGTTTTTGTGTTGCTTGTTGCATTTTTCATGACGTGATTTTTATGGTACTAGGCATGTTTCCATAACACATTTGTGCAAAACTTGAGCAGTATTTTCAAAATGTCGATAAAACACAATCGGAGATGACTGCGTTTCTACTGAGTGATTCCAAGAAGCATGGTGATGGCTGTACGAAACATTAGCAGGTTTATTTCTGTTGCAGTCACTGCACTAGCCGTAATTGTTTCCGATCGAAGGCGACATAGGCCTGGAAAGGAAAGCCCCTTATACATGGGGATGATTGCTCACCTTTTCACCTCGTAAGCCTTCTTTTTGAACCTGAAATTAAAAGAAAAGATCAATAAATATTAAGTTATGTTATTCTTAAATTAGTCAAGTCACTGACAGATTCATTTTGCAACCTTTGTCTCATCATTGTGAGGAAATGAGACCATGGTCAATACAACTGAAAATGGTTATCGCACACATTTCTTTGTGTTTGTGTGTGTGTGTGTGTGTGTGTGTGTGTGTGTGTGTGTTTCGAAGTACATTTGAAATAAAAACCAGAAAAATGTCCAGAAATATTTTGTTTATGATGCAGTGAAGTTGACCTTTGGCCTTTTGGACTTCAATATTTTATCCTCTTAGACATTTTTATGAAATTAGTCATAATTAGCATATAAATGTATGAGTTTTGCCAAAATCTTGTTTTACGAGGTCACAGTGACCTTGACCTTTGACAGCTAAAATTTAATTAGTTCATCTTTGAGTCCAAGTAGACATTTTTGCCAAATTTGAAAATTTTGAATTTCCATCAATGTGTCTGAGATGATGCGTTCATGAGAAAAGGATGGATGTGAGGTGACTGTGACCTTGACTTTGACCTTTGACCACCAAAAACTAAGCAGTTCAGTCTTGAGTCCTAAGTTAACAACAAGAAATTCCCTCCTTGAGATACTGAGTTCACAAGAATAGGACAGACGTGCAGACTGACAGACAACCCGAAAACTTAATGCCTCAGGCAGAACCTGTTGCTAGTGCAGAGGCAATAAAACCCCCTATAGCTTCATACAGAAAAGATAAGGGCTTCTTCTGTCAAATTACCCCCTTTTTTTTGGCTTAAGAAAATAAACATATTGGAAGACTGTGTTCTGCTGTCCTAATGCTCTTTAGTGCTGTAGGTGCCACTAAAGAGTGTTTTTATTAGCAGTTAATAGAGAAATATCAAAATACATGTATTTTAGAAGCTAGGTCTAGCAAATTTCAGTCATTTTTTTCTAGAAAATGACTGAAATTTATAATCGATTTTTTTCTTCTATTTTTAATTTGATTTAACAGAAAAGATGACAATTCATCATGCCCACCCTCCACAACCTCCCTCTACCCCATGTGCAATGAACTAAAATAGTAATAATAACAATTAAATAAATTAATAATAATAAGAAGAATAAGAATAAATCTAATAATAAATATAATACTAATCTATAAGACAAAATAAACACATTAAAAAAAAAACCAAGTAATAAAAAGGAAGAAAAAAACAATATGGCAACCACATGTAGATTACATGGCAAAAAGGGCAGCTTTAGGTACATAGCCACAAAAGGAAAATGCATTATAACACACATTATTAAATTGTGATGTGATATGGCACGCTTTCTTATGATCAAAACGTCAACTATTGATCACCAAGATAGCTGTTGATAAATGTTCTGTCAGTCCACTGATAAGTTAATCCACAAAATCTATTGCTTCATCTGTCTAGAGAACAGCACCCCTCCCTCGGTCAGCAGGTCAGTCTTGTCCATGATTAGCATTTTTTTTTTTTTTTTTTTTTGCTGTTTGTCTAATTTGGGGTTGGGCTGCTGCATTTTAAAGCTGTTTATCATTCTGACTCCATCACTCCATTATGTTGTTCATCACCAAACAAGCCTGTAATTCTTTATCCTTTTGGTCTATTTCTGGTACTCACCACATCCCCAGGTAATCCGGGAAGGCCTCTCTCCCCCTGTGATGTAATTCAAACAAAGATAAAAACCCTGTCATTAGAATCAAGCGACTTACAGGGTAATGCACCTAGAGCAATATGGTAATGATACGGCAGCGACCATAATTTATGAGATGACACGTGTGTACTTATTGTAGGCCTAAAGGAAAGTGAAACTTGTGGATAAATTACCATGGGAATTCTTTGTGCGTGTGCGTGCATCTTTGTGCATGCACATGGGTGTGGTAGAAGCATGTGTTCACTGCTGGAAGGCTCATCAAAGTCAGTAATTACAGGCAGACAAATGAACTCTGCTTTTTATTTTCTCAGACAAATGAGTGGGCTGACTTTGATGGTGCACAGAGGAGTCTGAGGAATGTCTGGAGAGCGCAGACAGTAGTTTGGGAAACTGATGAGACCTCTTTGAAATGATTTATATCAGCTTGCCTTAATAACATTATGCTTATGGCAATATCCTCTTTGAATTGTTTCTAATCAAGTCAGTGAGGTGTTTTGCATATAACACAGGAGAGAGTGGGGGGCATACCTTGTTGCCTTTTAGTCCGCTGGCTCCGGGTGCACCAGCCAGTCCTCTCAAACCCTAATCAGTTTGAGACAACAAAGCTTTATTAACACAAAGGTGACTCACCAAGTCTGTCTCAGATTAATATCTTTGTAACTGCAGGATCTAAATCAGAGCATCACTACTTACATCTTTCCCCGGAACACCAGGTTTGCCAGGAAATCCATCCAAACCTACCTCGCCCTAAAATGGAAACAAGTGTAGAATAAAGCATTTATAAAGTAACTGTAAACTGTTGAAGACAAAAAGATATAAGTATTCTGTATTCAGTCAGTATTTTTTGAAAAAAAAGAAAAAAACCCACTTTGTTCAATGATGTGTGTGTTACTGTTTGCTTGCAATAGCTAAAAGATTTGCATAATTAGCATGTGAAGGGAAAGCTGCTATCGCTACACAGATAAAGACAAGAAACTGAAATGCCATCAATAGAATAGCGAAGGAAAAAGACTGCTTAGTTGTGAGCCAAATGAAAATAAAAAGAAAAAAAAACATGCAAAAGGATTTTCAGCCAAGCTAGTAGCTCTGTGAACATTTTTATTTTTATTTTATGAACTAATAGTTTGCATTCTAAAGGACTTAATTACATACAAATTACGAGGTTATTTATCTATTTAAGTTTATTTGTTTTGAATTATGAAAAAATAACTTCAACTTCTCTTCTCCAATTCCGTCAACTTGAAAATTTTAGGCAGCCCAGATACTATTTTTTTTAAGTTAAAACAAATGTTTTCTTTTTAAAATGCACTGAGATATTCTGCTTGGTAGGCCCCAGGGGCACAGTAGGGAGGGTGGCATCTGGGGATTAAGCCCCAAATTATTTCTCAAAACCCCCAAATCCAGGCTATTTCCCTAAAGAAATCTAGTATATTTGAGTAAATGTTTTGAAGACCACATTTACTTGGCATTGATGGGAATCCTCGATTTGCAATGAAAGCAATCTTGATTATAATGGATTTAAATGTGGAAGATCTGTCAGGCAGACTAACAGCAAGACACAAAAAATAGTTTCAATATCAGTAATGCTGTTTTAGATTTACAAAAAAATAATGTGTATAGGCTCTTGATTTTCAGATGGTCAAAATGAAAAGATTTTGACCTGATGAAGATCCAAGCAGGAACAAAACATTGTCATTAATGAACTTGTGTAGCATAGAGCAAGTGTTCAGGTATTACCTTTTTCCTCATGTGCACTGTTTTTTAATAGTATTGCACCTTCATGATGTATGTATAACCACCTTTTTTAAACCATGTATGCTTGTACTGCTTTATTTTGCCATCTAGCATTTCCACCGGCTCCGCTGCGTTTTGCTCTGTGCTCCGTCATCTGTCAATCGCTACTGGTTGCATTTTGAGTCTGGCATGGCACTGTACCGCCGAATCAGCTGGAGTGGTGAGACCGAGGAGTTCTCGCGGTCATTACAGAATCACGCACAGTATATCGTTACAGAAAAAAAAAGTAGTAACTCCATTCACTCCGTGGATTAATTATCGTGATGTCCATTCTCTCCCATAACTCCCAATGAGTTGCTCCACGCCAAATCCTTTCTAAGGCTGTCCTTATAAAAGGATGTGTGGTGTCATAAATCATTTTGTGGTTTTCCACCTACGTAATTAACTTCTCTTCCCTGTGTTGCTCGTAATGACCCCGGAAAACCTCTGACCTGTTGACTCCAGGCCTGGATTCACTCATTTTGACGTTTTATTGATGTAGTTAAGTGAAATATGATCAGACATAAGCACAGTGTTTTATTCTGAAAATTAACCAGATGTTTTGATGTTGTATACCTGTTCGATTTCCTGTCTGCTCTGTGTTAAATTCGGCTAAATTTATGCGGAGTGATCAGGCGTCCGGCAAAAACAGGAGGCTTGCGTATCTGATCCGCAAGCCTCCGGACTGCTGGAGCTGAGTCGATCCGCAATGCAGCGGAGCCTGTGGAAACTCACACATAGACTATAGTGCAATCTATTTGCTCCGTCTGCCGTGACTGAGCGGAGCCGGACTGCACATGGATCTGGTGGAAATCCGGCTTTATAAAGCAAGTATATCAGGGTTCATCCTCTGAGGACCATTTATGTCTGTACCAAATTTCATTGCAATTAATGAACCTAATGGCATCCCTCAAGCCACACGGCTAGCATAACTAATAAAAGGCAGATTTAAAATAGGCAGAAAGTACTTTGTACCCTGAAACACATCCTTGAGTTTTCATTCAGCAAACAGTGCCCTGACTTTAACCCTTGGTGCCTCCTCTAGACCACCTATTTCCTTTATCACTTAACGAGGAAAGTGCTTTTCCAGTTTTCACTTACAGGATATTTGCTCACTGACTTACTGGCTGACAGACAAACCTGGCATCAGCATGTTTGAATGGAGCTCCAGTATGACTAGAACCTGCTTCACATCCTCAGGCCATGTGGCAAAGCAATCAGCGCACTGATTCCGTGTTTACTGCTTCATACGGACCCCTCGTAAAGTCGTTCAAATTGAAGCTGACATGTCAGCATGACACAAGTAGTGTTACAAGTGTTTCTCATATCCTTCTACTCAATCTGTTACAAGTAGTATCACTGAGCTCATGATCACAAAAACATCTTGACATCAGTTGGAAACCATTCTGATGCTGCAAGATAACCTTTCACTGATTTATTATTGCTCTCTAAAATCATTTTGGTAGCAAATAAAGGAAAGATTTCAGTAGTTCAGAGGAAAATTGCAGACATCAACAAAGCTTAGGCCTTGAATGGACTGCATTATAGCCAAACACCCCCACAGGGTCCCAGACAGGAAGTGTGGAGAGCGAATCAAGGAAGCCACATCTGTTTGCACCATTACGCCCCTCAGTTCTCAGTCCCTCTGAGAAGAATGGCCTCTCTCAGAAGTTAACCCCGTCGAAGCATTTGAAGCATGAACTGTGTTCTGTACAGGTTTGATCGAACATGGTTCAAATCCCGGGACACGTTGGGAAAGCACAGACTGGGGAAGTAAATAAGTGACTTCCTCTTGTCGCTCAGCAACTCAACTCAAGTGCTCTTGAGCAAGATGCTGAACACCAAAGTGTTGCGCCAGAGCTTCAGTTGTAGCTCCCATGCAGGATTGCCAGATACAGCTGATAGTTTCCAGCCCAAAGACAAAAAAACGCCCCATATATTTGACCAGTATTTAGTTAAGCAACATCAGTTTAACTGCCCTAATAATTACTGTACCATGCTCAAAAGCAACAAACGGCTGCAGCTGAAGCATGCATAAATAATCCAACAGCGACAAACAAGCAGTATAATGTCCTCCAGACATTCGTTTATTAAGCTGAATTCTTTTTGCAACTCATTAACGTTTCAACAAATACCGTGATAAACTTAAACCTTATTTTGGGTAACTTTTTATAAATTTAAACCTATGCTCCTGTTTGCACAAGCATAAACACACACAAAGTGCATTCAATGCAACTACATGCACTTTTACAGGGCACTTTTTGGAGATTTCTTATATGTATTTACATATACAATTATTAATATTGTAATAATGTTACGATGACGTTGTCAACGTTAACTGCCTCTCACCTGAATGAAGTACAAATGAAAAAGATTTATGCTTGACTGGGTGCACAGAAAATGTATTAGTTGAATACATTTTATCATATTGTATGTTATTTTTATATTATTCTTGTAATTCATAATTAAATTTTTAAAAATGTTTAAAAAATATGGAATTGCATAAATGTGTCGCACAGTGATCTATTTTCATTCAACAAGTCAGATTTGATTTCTTATTTGAAGAAACTGGTTCATTGTTACTTACCCTGGCTCCTGGACTTCCTTTTTCCCCTTTAATACCTGATTCACCCTACAACAAAACACAGCAACATCATAATGCGATTCTAAAAAAAATGAATATCATCAGTTTTCAATATCAGATCCTAAACAAACACTTAAAGAAATGCATTCAGATTATACTCACAGTGACACCTGTTGGTCCTGGCATGCCAGGAATTCCTTGATCCCCTTGAATTCCCTATAAAACATAAATGGAACAGCATTTTATTAGTGGGAGTTTATTGACTTGGGGCTCTCCAAAATGCTACTCAGCAATACAGTGAAGGCCAACTGGGGGACTGCTGAGTCGGAGGTGAATCAATGTAAGAAATGTAACTGACCAACTGAGAAACCTAAACTCCCAAAAAAGAAACAGCAGTTGTCAGTTGACAAGACCCCCCAAAGGAAGAACTTTGAACTCTGACCTCTGACCTCACTTTCACTCTTTTCTCATGTAAACGAAAGAAAGAAATGTGTCTTTTGCTATTAATTTATGTTTCTTTTGTTTTAATCACGGATCTTATATAAAGCTTAGTTTTATGATTTTTGTGAAAAAAATGAGATTGCTGTGTTGGCCTTGGTCCTAGTCAGATTGTTCACTTACGTGTTGTAATTAATTAATTTTTCCAGTAGGGCTTCGTTGCAAGGATTGCAGCCTAGTTGTGTTTATGGCAATTTCACATCTCGTCTTAATGGTAATTCTATATACCAGGTCAAAGTGAAGGTTAGGAGCTAAGCTTTACTGTATTTTCTTAAAATATTTCACATGCTTCTTCAGTCTCACCCTCTGCCATGAGAGCGGCATTTCACTAATTGAGTATTCGCTTTATTGTATTAAAAAGGAGGCGATCACTCCCTCAAGCCCTGGGCTGAGCAGCCCGTCACAGCCCATTGGCCAAACCTGAGCCAGCACCCCCTCCATCCTCCCCCTCCTGGCTCTTTCACCAGCTGCTGCCTCATCCAAAGGAAAGTCAACCAAACTGCCCCCTTCTTCACAGGAAATCGATAACAAGCTGAGAGGTAATTGCCCAGAAAAACGTATGTACGCCCACACAACAGAACAAATGTGTCTTTGAGATCCAGGACCAAAGATGCACCTTTTTTCCCCTACATCAACATAATGATGTGCCAAATGCAAGTGCACCCACTTGTTAATGACTTTCAGAAAAAAATGGGAAGATCATATTCACACACCTTTTGTCCAGCTAGACCTGGCAGCCCTGGAGCTCCAGCCACTCCTCCTTCGCCCTATTAATTCAAAAAAAAAGAAAAAAAAAGATGAAAACATACATATTTGCACAAGTGTCTCAACCCTTTACTAAAACATCAGAACATTTATGTCTTACCTTGTCTCCTTTGTCTCCAGGCAAACCATCAATACCTGGCACACCACCAAGTCCCTGTCACATGATTGGAAACACATGATTAACACGAGTAGGTACATTTTTGCTTTTAAGATTGAACATTTTAAAACAATCCGCCACACATCCAGGTTGCAAGTTGTCACACCTTCTCTCCTTTTTGTCCAGGAGCACCTGTCAAACCTATCTTCCCTGTATCGCCCTGTAAACAGAAGGCAAGTGTTTACTGTGACTATTTTGTGATACATAAGCATGCAGGATGGCCAGTAATACAGGCGACGATGGCGACGAATATCGACCCGGCAGCATCACACAACATGGTTTTAGTACACGGTGGCTGGAGGATTAATGTGGAACAAATGTTAGCGATGAATTAATGGACTTTATTAATCGAACATTCAGACATTTGGACAAAAGAGAGAAGTTAAAGGGACAGTTTGGGTTTTTGAAGTGGGTTTGTATGGGGTACTTATCCATAGTCAGTGTATTACATACAGTAGATGTCTGGCAGGCACCCAAATTAGAGTAGCAGGTTGGAATCTTGACATGAAAGCAAAGCAATGTACTGCTGTGGATGGGGGTCAGCAACAAAATGTATTTTAGCCACCTAAAACCTGGAATGAAATCATTTATAGTGCTGTGTTCAGATGCTTCACATTCATTTAAACCTTTGAAACAGGAGCATTTTTTTTTTATTAAAAAAAAAAAAATTTCAAGACATAGCTTAAAAGGCACTGAGCACTGACTGGCAAGAAATGTCTCAAAAAAACAAGAAATCAGGAAAAAAAATGACCCCCAAAAAAAAAGCGTTAAAGAGCAAGAGAGAAATTATAAGCACATAGTTCTAAAAAAGGGAATAAATGTAAGACTGTATTTGTAATTATTATTATTACAATAATTAGTTACAGTTGTATTTTTTAAAAATGTATGTATTTACTTGACCTTTTTTTCTTTTTTCTGCTGATAAATTTCATTTTTCTTGTAACTGTTGACTTCATCCCATGTTTTTAAAGAAATCAAGCCACTTTGCTCAGGTTTCAGAGGGTTAAGGTAAAACTGAAAATATTTTCAATATAGTGTCTGTTTTAATTTAAACTCTTTCTTTTAGGAAGGGCCTTCTTTAAGTGTCTTAAACACATTTTAATGCTGAAACTCTCAATAGAAGTAGGTTGCTGGACTCCAGCCTGTTTTTCTACAACTGGGGGCGTACCGACTGCCATCTACTGTATACAATACATTGACTATTAATAAGTACCGCATACAGCCCACTTAAAAAGACTCAGAATTATCCCTTTAACATTACACTGAGAACAAAAAGACTTATTCAAATCAAGATACACAAAAACTCAGAAACTTTTGAGTAAATGCTGGGGAGCCAGAATATGCTAACAGCTATCATCACCATCACCAAGACCCGCTATGGTCTGCTCGCACATCCAACCAGACACTCAAGGAACAATGGCTTTCCATTGTCTTCACAGCTTTTAGTTTGTACACTGATGTCAAGCAATGCCAAGAAATCCTGTGGAATCCAAAGGCTGGACTGAGTGAAAAGTAATGGCCGTTAAATTGCAAGGTCTTGCCCACCGCAACACTTCCCTCTGCTTCATAAACCGCTTTACAAGTCACAGAAGGTTGCCCTTTAATTATTTTAGGAGCATATATCATTTTAACACACGTCATTTCTTTCACGGCGGAGATTAGGAGGACGGCCCCCGCTCCTATAATGAAGAAGACATTATTTGTAACAACACTGCTACACGGGGAATTGCCTTTTCTCATCAGTTAAAGATGCAATTAGAGGAAGTCAACGCTGGATGAATTCCCTTTCACCCCATGCGACTCGATGACCGACATAGCCTTTTTTAACTACAGCGAGTTGGCTTACGTCATGTCTTTGCATCAGCTTCTGGAGAAGATTGCGATGACAAATTGCAGCCTTCTCTTGGAGAAAGTGAAGACAGACACTCATGCAGAAAGTACAAAATGGAAAAGCAACAGGGATGCTTTGCATTAAAGTTTGATTTAATGCCGTTTTATCAAAGCAGGAAGGTCTCCAACAACAAGAAGTACAAGATGAAAATCAATTTATCATGAGATGAGTTTTGCTGTCTATAGTAAAGTAAAGCAGTAAGACAGACAGTCTTACTGCTTTACTGATCCCTACTGTTTTTTCTTCTCTGTATACTCATAGAAATAAGGATTCCAAAAGGGTTCTTACGAAAAGGCTGAGGTTTGACTGAGAACCATTTGCTACTGAAGAAAACTTTTTAAATCAAAGGCTTCTTCAAGGATTCTTTGCGAGACTTAGGGTTTCTTTTAGGAAACTTCTTCATCCAAAATACCGTTTTTGGAAGAAAGAGTTCTTCAAGGATTTTTGAAAGCACGGGTGTTTAAAGATCTTCACCTTCAGTTTATCAAACATTTATTAATTTTTCAAATCAGTTAATTCATTTTACCTGTGCTCTGTTGTAGTGGAGATCATAACTATCATTTCATGGCATGGTCTGCTGAAATTCGTCTTTTTCTTTCTATGGGTACCTGGTACTTGGCAATCTATATGCCGTTCTAATTTGGTGCTGGGTTTAGGTTCCAAAATCTACTGTACTATTAAAATGATAAAGGCTGTAGTTGTAGTGATTTCATGTGATTTCAACCCCTAAAACAACGATTGTGAACCAGGATTATTGCAGGTTGCTCTGTAAGTGTCGGCCCTTAAGGAGCCCTTTAAGCTCAACGCTCCTGGACGTGTTTGTCTTGGTCCCAGGCTTACCTAATAAACTAAAACCAAGATTATTGGGGGAGAAATCTGCTGGTTATGTTACCAATTACTATTTTTAAATCACCCCCGTGTTAAATCTAGATGAAAAGCCTTAGAAAATGAAAGGCTTCTTGTTAGGACCCTCGGGGTGGGTGCTTGTTAGCACCCTTAGAAGGTGGAAAGATTCTGGATAGAACCTGCAGAGAGGTTTGAAAGAGAGGTCTAGGTGGAACCATAATACCATGGAAGGTATTCTGGGTAGAACCTTTTTTAAATTTTTTTTTTAAGTATCCGTGCTTGATTTAAGTTTTGATATTTTTGTTAACTTTTACTCCACTACATTTCCCCCTGAGCTTTTTGGTTACTTACAAGAAAAGTTGAAAGGAACTGAGAAAGGAATTGACAAACTTATGAAAGAATGAGATGGAAGGTGAAACTGGATTTTGTTCTTAAAATGCGTTAAGTTACAAAAACGACCTAGGTTTTCCTCAAGTGTAATATATGCTCCATTTTTAAGGTGGTAAGAAACAAACAACATTATTCTTAAAATTCTTACTGCTTGCTTGCTATTGCCAGAATTTACTTGTACAATTACTTTGAATACTTTTAAATTGAACATATTAAAATTACTTTGAAACTTAAGTACAGTAAATATGAAATACTTTAAGACTTGTTCTCAAGTACTATTCTAATAGGTGGCTTTAACTTTTACCTGAGTAATTTTCTGTTAAGATATCAGTACTTTTACTCAAGCGGCTTTCGGGTATTCATCCACTGCTGTCCTTTATGTTTGGTTCCACGTAGAACCCTTGAAAGGGTTTCCAGGTGGAACGTTATGAAAGGAGAGAACCAAAAAAGAACAGAAACGGGTTCTCCTATGGGGACACACCAAAGAATCTCATTTGGTTCTAGTTAGTGCCTTTATTTTTATGAGTATACACCTGTTTTATTCAACAGAATTACATATGCATCCTCAAAACTATCACAACCAAAGTAGATAATACGAGTGAGAAGAGCATGTCTCGCTTCCAGACCTCTTGTGGCCGTTTTTAAGTGTCCCTCTCTGGACAGCTTGAATGATGCATGCGGAGGATTTTGTCTCAAGGAATAAATTATAACGTGAGACTCCCAGCTGGCACTGCCAGGCAGCAGAGGCTGTGATTTGAACTGAATGGGTGGGCGTTTGCGTAAGCCTGCCCTCGCTGCTACATATCCTCTGTGGTAACCTGTCCTGTAATTCTGACAATAACAGCTGTTTTCCTCACCACTCCCTGGCAGAAAAGAGGTAAAAAAAATAAATATATACGTAAAATACCAGATTAAAGAAAAACATGAAGGAAAGATAGGGAAAAAAGGAGAGAAATTAGAAAACAGGCTTTAAGATTAACATGCATATAACATATGCACGGAGACAACATGTATTTGAGTAAACATGATTCTCATGCAGCATCGGGAAAAGCAGCTTTACTTACCTTCTCACCCCTGTCACCTTTGACAGAGATTACTCTGCCCTGCAAATAATTAATCAATAAGGATCAATTATTATCGAGGCGGGAAGAAAAGCAGGGATAATTGCTGGAAGGCATGCAATGTGAAATAAATGAAATGTGTATGATCTACAGAAACTTATAACAGCACTAAAGATAATGAAGCTCAATCAGTTATCTTTCCATCAAAATCAAAACTACTCTTGTAAATGTGCACACTTTAAGTTTTCATACAGAGTCTCCTTTCTCTCCTCTGTTTCCTGGCAGTCCGATGGCGCCCTTAAGGCCCGTGTCACCCTGAAAACGCATGTACACACAATAAAACAGCAGAACAAACATCTCTGGAACATAATGAAAGTGTAGTTGTTTATCACACAAACTAAAGGCAACGGTAGATGACCTTTTCACCCTTAGGACCTGAAGCACCGGGTGCACCGATCTCTCCCTGTGAGAAAATGAAAATACAGACGTCTTTCGAAAGCCATTTCAGAGAGGATTCCCACTCATCTGTGAAAATAATAGACAGGGATAAAGGCTGGTAAAAGCAGGTGCTTTACCTTCTCTCCTGCAGGACAGGAACAGTTCACATGAGGGCCTCGTTGCTGCTCCACACTGGTTGGTGTTGGAGTGGGGATCTGCACAGGCGGGGCCTCTGTGACAACTTTCTTTGGGCACTGAAATGATCAAATTTATTTACTGAACTAATAGTCAAACTAAACTAATGTCAGGACTGTCTGATTAGCACTGAACCACTCTGGCTTTAAAAAAATGACTTTAAGGCAACATCACTTGGTTTACCATTTTTGAAGTCATCAGGGCAGCTGCAGCTGATTGCTTTTTAAAATTGAAATAATGTGGTAAATACACAAACTCTTTACTGCCAAGGGTTTGATGAGAAGATCAGTACCCCTCTCACATCTATGTGTTAAGTAGCTTAGCTTAGCATTTAGCTGATCTTGGTAATTATCTGCGCTTAAGGGCAGGATCAGTTGGATTTGTCAGTTGTAAACACAACATTTAAAGTTGACCCCTCCTCCCTGAGGTCATCGGCCTCTTTTAGATGCGTGCTTATGATGTGGTATCTTGGGGCTGTTTTGAAGGTAAAGCCAGGGTTTTCTATTAGAGCTGGACTCATATATTGTATTATTTGAGTATTTGTTTTGAATTTAGACATTCAGAGATTCTTTTCTTTTTTTCTTTTTTTTTTGCAGAGGACAAATGCCATTTCAGTGGTTGTGAAACCGCTGCTGCAGCTGTCACACACATGACAAGAATGATCATTTTTACCAACGGTTATTAACAGGTTTATTGGCTGTGTCCAGCCATTTCTGTGTCAGTGTGAGCAGCACCAGAATACAAACTCATGATAGGACAGAGTAGGTGAATTTTAATATTTTCCATAAAATCAGGACACTTACCATTTCAGACGCACAACGGAATTTAACAGAATTTAACTGTCAGTTTTTAACTTTACAGAAGTGTCATCTGCTGACAAGCCAAAATGCCTGGACTGGCTCTTCAAGATGCCTTCTATAAAGTCACAGGAAGCATTGCACAGTGAAACCTTTTAGAATGTGGATCAACATCAGTTTTGTTGTTCTGTGTTCAGACGCCTTTAACAAGCATTAAAACTTGTGTAACAAAAGTTTCCTTGATTTACTTGACCAGAAATGTCCAGAAAATTGCAAAAAAAAAAAAAAAAATTGTAAAAGATTACAAGAAAATGACTGTTGAGATTATTAGATATTTTTCAGAAAAGGAAAAATTTAAAAAAAAAAATGTAACATATACAGAAAAAAAATATTTGTGATTCTTCTAATTATATATATAGACAAGAAAATAACATTTTATTTTTCACACTTTCTTAAGGTCATTTATTTGTATCCTTTTATTTTCTTTTTTTGCTTAGTTTCGGGTAATTTGCTTGTAATATTTCACTAATTTCTTGCAAATCTTTTGACCATTTCTTGAATTGGCATAGGTTTCAAATAGTTAATAGTTAAATATATAATTATATTATTACTGAGGGACGTTTATTCGCATATGAACTGTGTTATATAAACCATATCATAACATTGCCACTTTGAATTGTGTTTCAATCCTGAAGTCAGTTTTACACTTCTGGTGTATTATAGCCAATTGAAAATTTGAAAATGGATTAGTCTTTTGGCGTTTTCACAGATATTATTCCATTAGCAAATTCATTTAACTTGCCAAAAATTGGCCAAAAATTAGTAATTTTCCTTTGTATCACTTTTGTTACAGAGCAGCTGGAGAGTGACAGGAAAAAGGGGAGAAAGAGTGAGGATGACACGCAGCAAAGGACCTGAACCTGTGCCACTGCCAAGCGTTCAGCCTACATGGGGTCCACACTGTACCAGGTGAGGCTCGAGGCTTTGTTAAGCCAGCTCATGCAAAGAAAGCCTGGCTCTGTTGAACTTGCATCTTAGTACAGCCCTGAGGTTGTTATGTTTTTATAGAGTCCATCCCTCACACCCTGCACATTACAATATACTGGGACTAAACTCCACTGCCCAAAGGTTTACAACCACTGAAGTCCCGGCACAGCGAAATAAGAAATTACAGGCAGGGTCTCTGCAGCTACAGACACCAGTGCACACTTTAGTGGGTCACAAGTGAAGCTTGAGAGTATTTTTGTTAATTTGTACGAGTGTATGAATTGTTTTTTGAAGAAAATTCTATTAATTCTGCCTGGAACATGTAGAGTGAAGTGGTAAAAATTTGCAATACTGGTAGTATTTAATTGCTTTACAAAAGTAGCCTTGGTGCATGTTAGCTACAGCAGGTAACGAAGCCAAAAATTAAATGTTCATGTTTACTTTGCTGTTTTTAAGCTAAAAATCCAAGTATCCAGGTAGCACTGGATAAAGACAAGACGAATGCAAGTAGAAAACAATTACTACTCACAGGTCCGTTGGGTATATCACAACAGGTTTCCAGCTCTGCATGCTTGGAATCACAATAAATCATCATCCTCTGGAGGTCAAACTGCATGGACACAGATATCAAAAAAATAGATGAACATGTCAACCTCAGTAGCCAATGCTAAAGGAGTGTGAGTATATTAAACTACCACACATGCAGGGCAGAGACTCACATCTATTGGCACACTGTCATACAGCCTCTTCCCAATCACCGTCCTCCCTTGGATATCAATATCCTCCCTGTCTTCGATGGGTAGAGTCTGGATGTGTTTGCAGTCCAGGTACAGAGACACAGACTTGGCCTCCACACTGAGGGCAATCTTGTGCCAGCTGCGGTCAAACAGGTTTTCAACTTCGGGGTTCTTGAACACAGCTCTGACAGCATCTTTTGTCAGGCCGACAGCGTTGTACTCCACCCCCTTGTTCTCGCCGTCCAGGCGGATGGACACCTGACAAGTCAGAGGAAAATGTTAATGATAGGGGCTGAAAAATATAGGATGTTAGTCAAGTAAATATTAAAGCCAATATAAGGCACAATGTTTAGAAATGTCGCAAACCTTTGCTTTTTAGAAGTAAAAATACCATTTTTATTTTTTGTGCACATAATTTGATATGGATCTGAATAGTCACTGAGTTGAGCCTACTCTTTATAATTGACTGAAATAGTCACATTTATTACAGTTTACATTTGGCTGACCCACCTGTGGGATTCCATATTTGTCAAAAACCTGCCAGAGGTACCAGTCTTCACGTCTCGAGGTTTTCCTGAATTTGAATGTCGTCACAAAGGCGTATTCATCTGGCAACCCCTGAGGAAACACATCCCTGCAGAATAAAAGCACATTGTTATTGCTAGCATAAACTGTGCGTTATTTGACTTGTGTGATAAACACACATTTGCAGTGACCCCATCAAAGTTTAGACTTTGAATTACAAACTCAAAATCAAACAGTGTCTGTGTTTCACCTAGTAACCGCTTTGTCTATAAATACTGTTCCTACTTCCCTAAGCAGAGTGACATTGCTTTACACATTTAACTGAAGGTGTAGTTTATCATTTTTCTAAAAAAAATAACTTTTTGTCAGATTTGCTGGCACTCTCACTACATCCACACAGTAGTACATGAGACAGATAATCTGTGAAAAAAAACAAACTTATTACTACTCCTCATTATGCATCCAATAGAATTACAGCACTAAAACAAAATCAACCAATCAGAGATGAGGAGTCTCTAGCGCAGTGGTCAATCATGTCACAAGTTTGTTAACTGCAGTCAAACTGTCGAACTAGGCAGCTGTGATAAAATATGAATCAAGAGTCTGTTGTGCTTTGCCTATTACTGTCCTTAATTGTTTTCAGAAACATATTTTAGTGTACTGTTAAGCTGTCAAACAAGAAGGTTTGCTCAAGTGGGTGGGCAATGCTTTGTTTTGACCTGATTGTTTTCAACCTGGTGCCCACAAACATTTGCCTTTTACAGCTAAAGAGCAAACAGACACATATTTTAGTGTACTGTTTAGTTATAAAAGTGGAAAGTGCCAGTGGGCAGTGCTTCATTTTGGTTCGACGGTTTTCAACATGGCGGCCATAAACTGTCTCCTTTTACAGCTAAAGAGCACACAGAAACATATTTTAGTGTACTGTTAAGCTGTAAATTGAATAAATTTGCTCCAGGTGGTGGGCGTAATTTGTTTGGGTTTGACTTTTTTCAACCAGGTAGGTATAAACTTTTTCCTTTTACAGCTCAAGAGCACACTGAAACATATTTTAGTGTAATGTTTAGCTGTAAAATAACAAAGTTTGCTCTAGGTGTTGGGTGTGATTCTTCAGGGCTTGACTGTTTTCAACATGGTGGCCACATACTTTCTCCTTTTACAAGAGAAACAGTACACAGACACATAATGTAGCATACTTTTTTACTGTAAAATGAGAAAGTTCAACGCGTTGGAAATAGTCGAGCTGAAACTAAGCAAAAAAATTCTCATTTTAAAGCAAAACAGTACACTTATATATATTTCTATGTACTCTTTAGATGTAAAAGGAGAAAGTTTGCAACCTGGCAACAGTGTTGAAAACCTTTGAGCTGAAACAGAGCAAAACACTCACATTTTACAGCTAAAGAGTACACTGAAGTTTTTTTCTGAATACATTTGAAGCTGGAAATAGGCAACGCAGTATCAAACTCTTGATTTAGATTTGATCAGTGCTGCCTACTTTGACAGTGTGATTGCAGTTCACAAGCACTTATTTGACATGATGACAGCTGCATTAGAGACCCCTTAGCTATTATTGGTTGTTTTCATGATTTTTGCAAAAGCCATTAGAGGCACAGTGAGTGGGAGGAGGAATCTTATTTTTTTTTCCACAAGCTATACTTACTTCTTTGTGGCTGCCGTGGCAGTTTCAGGAAATATGACAAAAAGTTAATTTTAACTATCACCAACTGTAGCTTAAAAACCTTAATCAATGTTGTATATTTTTGCGTAGAAGAAAAAAAAATAATTTTTTCCCCCAGGGTTCCCTAACAGGTCTCTCTGGCCTTAAATTGAAGTTACATCATCACAAATATTTACAGGAAAATATGCAAAGAATTGTTTGTTGTATAACAGGGTGGTCACTTACTCTGTTTGCTGTACAATGGGCATAGTACCAAGGCGAACGTAAGCGCTCGAGCCTTCATCAACTTTGGTTCCCAGAATATCTCTCACATTGAAGTACTCCATCAGGTCAAACCCTGCAGCAACACAGTAACATAGCCCAGTTGGACTCAAGATAGTTTCTCACACACACATAAATACGCACACAGGGCTCTTAAGTCTTGAGGTTTAGTTATGGCTTTGTCAGATTTCTTGGGGTATACTGAGGTTTTAATTGGGTCAGTCCCACCACACCCTGCAGCCACTGTGTTTGTGGCTTTTTGGAGAGTGATTAAAAATGCAGTATTACTGAAGAACTGGAAAAAAGAGCCACTCAAAATTTGTTTGATTTACCGCCAGAGGAAAAAAAAGGCTGCTGTTAATGTTCGTGTTTCAGTCTGAGAGTGTGCGCACGTGTGTGTGTATGTTGCCCTGCAGCGTGCAGTTTAAAGTGGTCTAACCACAGGTCATATTTAGGTGGTTTAGAGAGGGCACTCCCTTGTACAACAAACAAACTCTGTAGCTATGGTAATGCCAGCAGGATGAGAGCCTGTACAGCACTAATGCTGCCAGTTTGTCCAGCAGATCTGGCTGAAAGCTGGTGGTTATGTTGTGTGCATTGAGCTCTTCTGAAAGCAGAATGTGCCATTAATGAGCCAACAGGACCAGGGCAGCAGAACATATTCCTGCATGGCCTTAGTGATGCAGTACAGTCTATGAAATGCGAGGTTTCCGCTGGGAATATTAACAGCAGTGCACTAATCTTCCAAAGAGGAAACCGGAACATTAAGGTGGTAATGTGAGAGTCTGGCGAAAGCTTAGTGGAGGTCATTAGAAATAGCCTGGAAACAGGTGGTAAGACACACAGGCTGCCCCTGCGCCATTAGCAACAGAGTAAAAAATAACATTAAAGACAAGAGCCATCACAACAGACTGGAGGGAGCAGGCATCACTCCACATACTCTGTCTAACGGTGAAGTTTCTCAGGTGCACTGTTAGGGATAACAGATTACTATGCACTCACCACAGGAGGAGAATGTCTCTGTGCTGAAATGAACATTTTTTATACACTTCTGTTCTTTTTTTGGATACAGTTTTATTTCCTTGTATGTTTGACAGTCACCTCGACTAGACAGGAGATGGTGCTGTCTCTGCCTTTGCTTAAAAACATAACAACAGTGTGCCTAGGATTTCTCATCTTTTTTGTGTATTTTTGTCATAAATTTAGTATCAATATGGGAATTAATAACCAGAGTTTTATAATATAGTTTGAATGTTCTGTACTTATGAATCTGTACTTGTTATGTTCATTTGTCATTACAGCAAGATTATTTCTGAGTGACCGGATTCATGTTTAATCAAACAGAAGTTGTTAGGAACCAAAAAATCAGAATAAACATTTTTTGTACCTCATTACTAACACAATTACTAACAATTCAATAAATATTACATGCAGTGGTGTTATTCACCTCTCACAGATCATGTCAGGTTTTCTTTTTTTTAAATAGGCCTACATATTTTTACTTTTTTTTTAAATGAAATTTTGAATTACATAGATACAAAATACCATGTAACGTAACTTTAAAAAGAAAAGAAGATTTACATTTTTAAGCATTTTCTCTCTTCAGGATAGGAACTTACGTTTCACATTTGCAAAGAAACAAATGGTCTAAATTTGACACTTCTGAGTTTCCCAGCGTCATTGCTGTGTCAATTTGACCCTATCAGTACTTCTATGATACAAACCATTTTCATTTTTAAATTGCTTACTTAAGTTAAAAGTGGATTCATTTCAGTAGAAAAAGTTTTATGCTGAAAAAAATATTTATTAAAAATATTTTCAAGAGATTTTCATATTTTAAAATAGGTCACATTTACCCACAACATTTCAGGAGGGTTAACACAAAAGATGCCAAAGCCTAAAACTTGGAGTAAACAAATGCATTTTTCCTAACTTGGATAAAGATAAATGGTGTACCTTGTCACTTAATTTTCTTTCTTGTCACTTGTTGGTTAAAGTGTTAGTTTTGTGTTTATTTCATGTTCTCATGAATTTTATCAGCAGTTTTATAGCATAACTACATGCTTGCTTTGTGGTAAGACAACAGCCTTAGAAAACTAGCATATCTGAAACAACAGGTGCAGGTTCGAGTCACATGACATGGACTTGAAAAAGTTTCAAGTCACAAATTTGGTGACTTTAGACTGGACAAAACGGTAAAAGATCTGACAGCAACCAGTTTAGCTTCAGGAGAGAATAATGAAGAGGTAATGTTTTGTAACTGAGGACATGTTGAAAAAAATCACACCAAAAAAAACCCCTTTGTTCCCCTACAAAAACTGCAAACTTGCAAAAAGTTACTCAGCAACTTCCAACACAGTGTTTTGACAAATAAATCCAATGAAAAAAAAATCTTAAAAAATGCTTGAAAAGTGCCCAAATAATGATGATAATAATTATGTGACATAATTTTAAATATGTAATAATGATGATTAAAATATATTTTTTACCCTGACTTTTTTCTTTTTCCTGAGACTTTTTCAGTAGATTTAAAAAAAATATTTTTTGACATTACCGGAGGTCGCGCAGTTTTATGGAACATTTCTTGACAAATTGCTCATTGCTTTTGTTCTCCCCCCGTTTTTTGAAGGAAGTTGTACTAATTTGCTCAAGGTTTAAAGATTTAAATACTAGTGAAAGGCATCTGAAGGCAGCACAAGGAAAGTGATGTTGCTCCAGGTTTCAAAGAGTTAAGGACTTGACATTTTAAAGTTTAGGACTCGGGACTTGAGTGCAAAGACTTAAGACTTACTTGTGACTTGCAAAACATTTTTTCCCATTTTTAATACTAAACGACAAACGGACATATTTGCAGAACCACAACAGAATACATGCAGCTGACTGAAAACGACCAATGAAAATGTGCCCATTGAAGCTGGGTTTAAAAGGCTCAGCTTACTTTGAGAAGTCTTGCATTTGTGCAATGACCAGTGATAATAATTTAGCAAGTAAAAGGTGAGGTGACTTGAGCATTGTTGATGCTGTACAAATGGGATGTTTTGCTGCAAATCAGTCTCGCTAAAGGTTTATTGCTCGAGGAAGCTGTGCAGCTGCGACTTTTGCTGGCCTGGGTTCTCTTTGTCCCCACGCTTGCATCGTGCACATTCACTCACCGCGCCGTTTCTGTGGCTGTTTGGGGGCCATCTCAGCACAGAGCTGTAATTTGGACTGGCAGTGGATAGCGTATAATCAACCCAAAAAGTTATTTTGGACAGCCAAAAACGACCAATGGGGTGATCTGCGGGAAAAGCCAGATGAGTTCACTGACTGGGAAAAGGCAAAGGCACACACACAGCATTCTTTTGATCAGAGCAGATGGCAACAGTTGTGCAGCCGATAGTGAGCGCAGAGCCACAAGACACTCTGCAGCCTCCTGTGCGTGCTCAGTACCCTGAGGGGTCAGACTAGACAGCAGATGATAAATACAAGTCTGACTCAAACCGCAGGTCTCTTGGCTGTCAAATCATAATCAGTGGCAAATAGTCTTGACATTTCTCACGGAGAATCAAGCTGCACCAGCATCGAGAACATTTGTTGTGTAATTATAAGTGGGAGCCTGCAGGAGCTGCTGGTGTACGGACGATAAATACTGTTTGTCTTGTACTTCTCTGTATGTAGAGAAAATCTCTGCTCACCCACAATCTGAAAAAAGCACTTTACTCAAATAAGTTTGACAATGTATTTCTCAAAGTGTGGCCACAGTAACAGACTTACTACTTTTGGGTAAAACCCCAGACATCTTTGTCATGTCAGGGAGCTTCAGACCTCAGACCGCCGTTTGATAACAGCGGTCTGGGACCCAATGCAGGTTTTTGCTCTGAGATCTTATGATGACACAGCTGTCTGTGCAATACTGGAGGTAGAGAAAATCAATAAGTATTCTTACATATAAAGCCGTTTTTTAAGGGATCGCCCTCAAAACGTTGCATCCTTTTAAGCTGAGGGAAAAAAACAAAGCCTTTTCTACCGTGAACTGCTTAAAAATCAAGACTTAAAGGATAATATTGTGTCTAAGTGACTAATGGGAACAGAATGTTTTGAGTTTGGTGTTGAACGAGGGTGCTGTGAAATAATTTGAATATCCTCCCTAGCCATTGGCAAAGCTAGCTAACTTAAAAAGCTGTAATATAAACACTCAGGGCAAGTAAAAGTTTGTTTTTTCCACTGACGGGCTCAGATTGTTATGAGAAGTTTCTTACAAAATATTGGTAGGATCCCTTCAGAGACAGACCTTTTCCGTTACAGTGAAGCATCCTTGTTTAACCAGAATCGCACCATTTAATTAAATAGTAATTTTATCCTTGTAAAACACACAAAATACAACTGTCTCTTAAATGTGGTTTGTATTTCTATGGTTCCAACAATCACCAACTCTGGTTTGGTTTAAGCAAACCCTTAGTTCCCAGTGAGATGTGGAAATATAAAAGGATGCAACACTTTTTCCAGTTTTAGCCACTAGATAAAAAAAAGTTGTGAGCCTCCAAGGACCGTGGGTTCTCCTGGTGGTCCTTGGACCATAATGTGAGAATGGTAACGATATAGAAGTCCATTTCTAAATTAGTGATCTTACATTATAACAGTTACTAAGGATTTAAAGTAATTATAGTAACTAGTAGCTCCTAGGGAGCACCATTTCATTTGTGGTACATGTAGCTAAATGTAAAAGAAAGATAAATCAGTCCAGTATCCAGTATGTTTACGGTTTATTCCACAATAACCTAACTTTTGGTTACAAGAAGAGATTTCCTCGTATAATTTCCCTGTGGAACAAGAACTGTAATGGAAAAACAAACAAAACACAGCCCAAAAGGATTTATTCCAATTAGAGTGCTTACAGCACATCTGACAGAGTGGTACATCTGAGCGAGAAGCATGAGTGGGTTTCAGTGATTTATCTGAAGTTCTAATTCCTCTGAGGTTCACGAGAAAAGCCATAATTAGCATAATTAGCACTTGCCCAGTGGCGATTATCTGATAATATGTCTCGACAGTGGGAAGTGAAGCTGACAGCTATGATCTGAAAGCCTATACTAATGCTCTATTCTGCTCAATAACCCATTATGGGCTGTTCTTTAACTTTGACCCAGAGGTCACTTTAATTTGTAGAAACAACTTTATACAAGTCTGAAGTTTTGACATCACACTTAAAGCGTTCTCTGATCAGCAGGGGCAGCCCTTACTTAGCTTCAGTGGTAACTACTTGATGTACTTGTATTATATTTAAATATTTCCAGTATATCCCTGTCAGCATTTGTATGTGGGGCCCATGGGGGTATAAGTGGCCTGAAAACTGTGCCCTGTATGGGATTGTCAGTGGGTTCCATGATGGTCCCATGCCAGTTGGCCACATTTACCTAAGTGGGCCCCACATGGGTTATGCTGGGGCTACCACGTGGGTATGGGCCCAAAATGGCCGTGTTATCTGGGGCGAACTTGAGAAAACCCATGCATATGGGCAATTTGAAATAAATTTTTTGGCTCAATGGTTGACACAGCAACCTTAAAGCAAAAAGTACAGACAGTGAATCTGCAGTCTGTGCGGAGTTTGCACATTGTTTCTGAATGGATTTCCTTCAGGTGCCCTGATTTCCTCCCTCAGTCCCAAGACATGGAAGTTAAATGAATCAGATTAAATTGTCCGTAGAAGTGACCTGTGATAGACAGGTAACTGTTAAAGAGTGAACCTTGCCTCGTGCTGTGATAGGATCCAGCCCATGGACTTTATATAAAGATGACATGACATCTTTATATAAATTCCTTTCCTGACAATTCCTTTAAAAGTAAAGCCAAAACATCTGGGTAGCCCCCTGGTTGTTAGCTGCGGTATAGGTCATAAACTCTGTCCCCTACATGTTAACTCTTTGAAACCTGAGCAGATTGGTTTGATTTCTTTCAAAAACATGGGGAGAATGCAACGAGCAACCAAACCAAAACCAAAAATTTGCCAAAAAAATGTATTAAAAAGTTACAAGAAATTCTCCAGGAAATAAGCAAAAAAAAAGTATTAAACAAAAACAATCAAGAAATGACCTTAAAAGGAGCTGAAAAATGTATGTATGTATTTATATTTTTTTGTAACATAGTTTAAAACACAAAAATAGTATAATTAAAAATATAGTTTTCTGGACATACTTTATTTTACTTTATTTTACTTTACTACATACTTTTTTGGGATGATTTTCTAATTATCAAATTTAACTTGGTACATTCCTTTGTTTTCAAAACAAATTGAACCAATTCAGATACCTTGTTAAAGGTATGGAACATGGGCCAAACTAAAATCTCACAGTTCACTTCAACTGCATTTTTCACAAAGATAAAATCTGTCATTTTAGGTTGTTCTTATTATGGTGATGTTTGCCCAAGAGTTTTTTTTCCCAATTAGTGTGCTTGCATTCAATAGCTCGGCTTATGATTGCTCAGATGACAAAAACCCCATACCGTAACCATGATATTTTTGCTTCATTTTTATACAGTAGCGGAAAGTGAAGACGCATAATCCATCATTATATGCAGTCTATGGTTTCAATATGTGTGTTTCATAGCTGCAATATTAGTTCAAAACTCTGTTTCCATTGTACAGTGTGCTCTCCATTACTATACATCTGTTATTTTCCTTATTTTGAGGTTTGACAGAGCTCTATTAATTACATAATCTCATTGTGCTCTATTTTTTCAACCACTGCTTGTCTTGCTAAGCCAACTTCTAATATTCCCATAACAGTATTGGATGGAAAAGCAAATAAATTCATATTTTCCTTTGCCAATTTTCAGAAAATTCAGTTAAACTTGAGCTAAATTTGAGTAACCAACCGCAGAGCTTTATTGATCCATGAATTGCTGTTTTTATAGAGGATTTAAAAGCCTGACAAGAATATATTTCCTAAGAAACAAAGATTACTATTTTTGGAGGGAAAAAACAAAGTAAATACCTGCATGAAAGAATCAGCAAAATGTCATTAATTTGCAATAAAAAAGCCATATCAGTTGACCCAGATTATCAGGTGTTACTGCCCCTGCCAAATTTGTTTAGAGTCAAACTTTCTGAAACACAGCTTTCACCGCTCTGACATTTCTCTTTCCATGAAGTTCAACCTAGCAGGAGTCCAAACAGTCATGCCAGTGCATCTGTTTTTTCTCTCAGTGTGATGGATGTGGGTGGGAGACACAGACAGGAACTCAGATCCCCCAAAAGACATTCTTATAACAACATCCGACCTTTCTGGTTAAACGCTATTCAAGAGTTCTGAGAAACCTTTAACTCAGCAGCTTGGGCTACGTTAAATAAAAAATCAAATAAAAAAAGTAGTGGAGCACTAGTAATGCGTGTTATTTAGTAGATAACTATCTCAACTATAGAACTTGAAAATCACAGTAGCATTTAAAGAAACAGTTGCAAATGTTACCGCCTTTGAAAATTGTTTGACATTTTGGAAAATACATTTTTTTCTTTTTCTTTTTGGGAGTTAGGGGACAAGTTTGTACATACATGTTTGTAAAATAAATAAAAACTACCATGGACAGCTTAGCTTAAAGTAGTTTAGCATAAAAAGTGGAAGCAAGGGGAAATGGCCAGCTTATTGTTTTTTACACTTAAAACTTTTGAGTTGGACAAACACAATATTTCTGTGGTCATTAGTAAGCTTTTCTCAGCAAGAAAGTAAAAAGGCTTATTCTCAAAAATGGGACTTTGGGGCCATCTTTGACAGGAATGACTAGCTCGGTTAGCTAGGGTTGCGCCAGATAATGTAGCCATTGTTTACTGATGTCTCTTTTACAATGTAAGTCTATGCGGAAATGTATTTATGAGCCCAATGGCATCTCCAGCCTGTTCTCTTTCCAAAGTTGTCATGTACTGCCGATTTTTCAGTAATTTCAGTGTAAGAATGATGCCTAAAGCCACCTTTTGTGGTGGCATGCTACAGTGCTGGTTGGACGGACGGCTCCAGGCACGGCAATATAATACAGGGGTGGGCAGTGTCAGTTGATAACATAGCCGGACTGATTCATCAAGGCTGTATGATACGCCACTGGACAGCATAAGGTTGAAACGCTGTCTGTAACTTAAAATAGAGTCCTATGGGGCAGGTGGGATGGGTCCAACAAACTCAGGACTTTCACCTGTGAGCTTGGTGTTTGCTTGCCGCATGAATGTAGAGCCAAACTATGATGTTTTTTCTTAAACTCATCATGTTCTTCTGTTGCCTGAACCTAATTACCTGCACCTTTGTACCCTAATCCCAACCATGTGTTTTTGTCGACGTACCGGCATTGGTTGCTTCGTGCTTTAGTTGCTTAAACATAACGACGTGCTGTTGTTGCCCAATTCTAGCCTTGTTATGTTATGTTATGTTGTTATGTTTGTTGACATACTGGCATTGGCTGTGCCATTCCAAAACATCACCAGCAGATGCAGGTGTATACCAATGGCGTAAAATATAGATGCAGAAGTCCACTGGCAAAGTGGTGATATGTGAGGACTTGGGATGGAACATAGTTACAAAGTTTCGTCACTACATCAAATTGGTTTCAAATTCTGGTTCTTTTCCTGGGGGCCTGATTGAAAATATCAACTTCTTGTTGGGTCCCACCAATTTCTGATTTAAACTTCACCTACTTTTTAAGTCTGCCCATTCTGAGTACAGCTATGAATATAGATAAATTAATTGGTCAAAAAAATAAAGATAATAGTGTACTCACTCATCGCTAGTAACATAATATTCAGTGTGATAGATTGCACAAGTCAAGCAAGTTTAAAGAGTCTAATAGTTGATTTTGTATGTCATATGAAAATTGATAGAAGGCAATGGCTGCCTGCAACCGTAGACAAAGTTCATCTTAAACACAGCAGCTTGGTTTGCAAAACATTAGCTGTGATGTAAAATGGGAAAATGCAAGTAAATTCTAATCTGCCCGCAGTTTGGTTTTTGCAAGTATATTGAGTTTTATAATGTGAAACAAGACAGAAAATGAATGTGGCAGAAAGGTAGCACTTTCCAAGTCATGAATAAAACCAATCCGTTTCCAATCAGACGTGGGGGAAATTGTGAGCAAAAATGGTCAAGATCTTTGCATATAAAAAGTGTCTCTTTATATAAAACGCTGAGTGTGGTGTGTGTAGGATATGCTTTGAAAAACAATGAGCTGACTTTGTGGTTGACAAGTACTGCCAGCTCTACTTGTCATCGTGAGAAAAGCAGCAGTTTGCACATACCTGGAACCTCCTCAAGACCATAACTGGTGCTGTTGGGCTTGAAGCGATCAGGTTGAACCTTCATGTTTGGACACAGGACATCTGAGGAGAGAGGACAATAGTTCAGTGAGACACGCTATAAATCAGAATTTGATGATCTTGTGGGAACATAAGGTACGCACAGAGAATTGTTCAAACACTTTTATGGGTAACCTTCCTGTTGGATATCTAATCCTGTGTTATTGTTTCATGACAAGTAGGAGCAGTCATTCTGGAACTTTATGAGGGGTCAGGTGAAAAAAGTGTGAATTGTTGGATTGTTTTAGGAAACGGTGATCTCATTGAACACAGCCTCTGGACTGATATGTGATCTAAAGAGCACTGGTGCAGACAGACTGCCCTCCATCTCTCCCGTCTGATGTCTGGGGTGTGGAGTGTGTAGCTCTACAGGAGCAGGAGGCACCTCCACAAGCCCGAGAAGCAGTAACAGTTTTATATTTCCACACACACATATTTCAGTCACCGTGATGACAGTGAGAAAGCCAAAACAGGCAGGTTAAGTTTTTATTGGTAGGAGTGGTGTTTTCTATTTGTGTCAAGATACCAGCTTTACTGCTAAGGAATGCAGATATGAATCCTGTTTATTTTATTAGATGTAAACAATATGGCTGTGGCTGACATTTTAAAGGGTTCATACAAATTTCCAAAAATAACAAACATATGTCACTCAGAGGTGGTGAGTTTTGTTTGTGGTTCTCACAGCACTTAACATTTACATTTAAAAAAAACGGGCATCCTTAAGTTTCTGGAGGAAACATGTATTCTATGCCCTTGTCTGCCTGCTCCCTCCCAGAAGTAACTAAACGTCACAGCAACGCAGACTTCCTGTTTTCTTTTTTAAACTGAAACCATTTCCCTCATTGGAACCTTTTATTTACTTTAATTTTACAGATAGGATACAGTATGCAAAGACAATAACCCCCCCGCAAAACTGCATTTTAAGTCTTGTGTAAGATTTATACCGACATATAGTCCACAAGCTGCTGGGCTTATTAACATATCATAGGCTTATGCTAATAATAACTTTAGCAGGTTGTATTTGTGGGCAAAACATGCCAAGAAAATGGCACATGTTTTGTCTGTGAACCTTGTGGAGCTGACTTTTGTACTTTTGTTCAGTATTGTCACTTTCAAACAATGTTTCGTGTGTTTTAGTTGAATCAATCAAAATTGACTGCATTTAACTCATCACACTGGCAGAAACCCTACCAGCGACTCGTGTTTTGGACGTGTAATTGTGGAGTGACGTAAACTACTGCACTAGTAAATGCTCACAGCATTGTGGGCCACCTGTGAAAACACCTCACAGGCTCTATGTGGGCCCGATACACAACTATAAATCAACCCTTAGCCATGTCTGTGAGCACAATAAACTAAATTTATATTACTTTCATTGCATTTGAGTGGTGTAAGAAATCAGAAGATGATATCACCAAACCTTGATAGATAATCCAAAACTATCTGTATGTCTCAATACTACAAGGGTGATAAACAATGTTTTCTCCTTTTTTGCCATTTGAGTGACCAAAAATACATTCCACTTGAGGCTGCAACAAGTAAGAATGTCCCACTCCCTCTAAATAATTGGTGTGTTTTGTACAAATAACATCTCAGATCTATCAAGACAAACTTGTTCAAAAATGACTTTGTTCTGCTCCCCTGTATTCATTTCCCAATATGCCAAGGTGAATTTGAAAAGAACCTTCTCACCCATCCCACATGGGACGATACATTTTCACATCGCTGATTAGGTGCGACAGCAAATCAGGATCCTGTCATCAGTTTGTAATCAATCTGTTCAGACGAACTTCTCATTAAACCCTCGCATCAGCCCGACAATTAGTCTGCGTCCCAACTGTCAGCCCTAAATACTATCTGCGGCCCAAAAATATCACAGTGAGACACTCCAACTTCCATAATAGATCAAGCATCTGTCAAACATCTACTATCAAACCCTACAATCTTCTTAAATCACGGCTATAAAAATCTTCCTGTCGGAGCGGCTTTTAACCTGTGCCGTGTTCATTATGACCACGACTCTTGTTTTTCTGCTCCATGCAAAGCCCAGACCATGCCTAATAGGAAAATCTGAGCAGCTAATTTAACTCCCGGCACTTGCATACTTGTAAGTAATTCTACAAGTGGTATCTCTGCATGTGAAAAATGATTTATTTCCTGTTCCAGCTGATAAGAATTTGTCTTTTGTCTTCTGTCTTCAGTTTGGATAGCAGTTAAAGGAGTCCTTTTTCCTTTCTGTTTTAGTCTTTTTTGAAGTGATAATTAAGGATCTCAGAAAAGATACTTGGTTTTTATTGTTTATAAAGCCAGAGAGTCTACCAAAAATTACCATGCTGTGAATGAATGGAAGTGCGTCACCCCTTTTTTACAGACGGTGTTGTCGCTCAGCCCTGAGACTTAGCATGTTAGATAGCTGAACTACTCCCTGCACTCGTGGCCCTAGAGCTATAATTTAGGGATCCAGCTGTGAGTTAAAATGGAAGCAATGTTAAAACCTGCCTTTGGAAATGAATGTCCAACACAGGTTCATAGTATCAGCAAGAAGCTGATACCACCATTTTTCTCTTTTGCAGCCAGGCCCCGATACATTTTTAATTCATATGTCACCCATGTTACCTGTCATCATTATGGCTGCTGAATTTTTTAAACACACTGCAGGTGTTAGACAAGAGCTTGTGATATTTCTCTGTTGCTAAGGTCACGTGAGGTTGAGCGTATGCTGTATGTTTTGGTAAGCAAGGCCACACATGCTCTAATGAATCAGCGCAGCACATAATAAGTAGCATCCATTTTTAAACCTATAGATTAAAAGGTGAAAATGTTCGACATGGACACTGGAGCGGCGGCACCAGACCCACTTGAAACATTAGAGCTATAATTTTCTGGGTGAAAATAACTTGGCTTGCGCAGCTAGCCAGTTGTACTGACCACTGATATACTTAGAGACTCGCTCGTGGTGATTTTAGAGATTACAGAAAGAAAACACTGGAACTTTCTGACTGAGTAAATTTAGCTTTCGGTTAGTCCTACAGAGCTCTAAACCTGCATGTAGAGCATGTTGTTGAATATATAACCCGCATTACTAGTTGACAGACTGGAAATGTATGGAGTCAAGGAGCAAGGTCAAAGTTTAGTGGCTTTAAAATAAATCTCCATGCTGTCCTTGCACCAGTATTACTCTGCAAGACGATATGCCCTTAAAAAAGAAGAAAGGATTTTTTTTTCCTGAATCAACACTTCCTTCAGAGGAATCTCTACTTTTGCCTCGTCAAACTTGACAGTTTAGAGCCAGATTACAGTGATGGTTCAGAGTTTGTCTTTGCTTGTCTGTGTGCTTAACCATGTAATCATGTCACTTCCGTTTTTGTATTTACTGTTTGCGGTAAGACTCGTGGCATCCTTTTCTTTCCTGTCTGGCTAATTTTAGGCAGGAATTTAAGTGCTGGAGTGCAAAGCATCCATCTTGTCCATGAAAACAGTCAGATAGTTATCTGCTTCTCTTCACAGCTATTCGACAACATGAAGCTGTATTTGCAAGTTGTTTTTAAGCTAATTTATTTGTCTATGTAGGTTTTTTGGGGTTATCCTTACTTCTATAACCCTTGCAATGTGTTGAAAGATTTTTTCAGCACACCAGTAGAAAAAAAATGTTGAGGTTAGCATAAGACAGGCTTTCCAGTGCTAAACACCTCTGCACCAAAGCAGCAGTCAAAAAGGCAGCTACACCACAGAAATGTCTTGGTTAGAAAACTGTCATCTACAAGCCAGTTTTTGCAGCAGCCCCCTCTTGCTTTCAGTAAGCCATGATAGCACTGTATGCATGCGCCTTAGCACTTTGTGGTTGGGGTGGGGTTTTGTGGTAAGGGTCTTTTCCTCTGAATAGTGTTTAAGGGTTAAAATAAGAGTCCAATTTGATTAAGTGCACATTCAGGGTGAGGCAAGCTCTTCAAAGTGAGGCTTCAAACAGCAGCAATGCAGCGTGCAGTGTGAGTGATGTGTTGGCACCGGGCCTGATGGCAGACTTACTCTCGCACAGCCTCCTCCTTAGCCTGCCTCTGATCTTGTCAATGGCATTAAAGTCTGTCACATGGAAGACGTGGGCATTCTTTGGCTCGGCAGCAATCTCCTCCAGCTCCACCTTCAGAGCCTCCCCAATGCCCACAGCAAACATCCTGATGCCGGCTTTGGCAGCCGCCTTCGAGGGCTCCAGAACATAATCCTGGCTTCGGCCATCTGTAAGAAGGATGGCCACCTTCTGAATGCCTCTGGCTGCGGGCCTAGCTCCATTACGCTCCGTGAAGATGTTGGTGGTTGTGTAGCTGATAGCGTCCCCAGTCATTGTATTTCCCCCCAGGTAGCGTATGTTACGGGCAGCTCGCTTCACCTCCTCCAGGGTCCTGTGTTTGCCTAGGGTGAACTCAGTGGTGGGTCTGTCACTGTAGCGAACCACAGCTACTCTTGTCTTGTCAGGTGCCACGTCAAAAGACTCTACAAGATTGGCCACCCATTGCCTGATCTTTTCAAAGTTCTCTTTTCCAACACTGGATGAGGTGTCCAAGATAAATGCCAAGTCATAGTGAACGTTTTTACATCCTGTCATGAGTAAATACAGGAGGATTTAGTCACATCAAGTCAATATACACTAATTGGCCGAACATTAACACCACTGGTGGGTGAAGTGAATAACACTGATCATCTCATTACAGTTCAATGTTCTGATGTGAAACTTTTGGCCAGTCGAGAGGCACCATCCACTCAAGCATCACTGAAGGCCACGTACCTTCCCATCATGGATATGGCACTCCCTAATGACAGTGGGACAGGACAATGCAACATGTAACACAGAAAAAACTACTCTGGAATGGCCCGAGGAGCATAACAAAGATGTCATTGACAAAGGTGTCAACTTGGCCTCCAAATTCCCAAGATCCTAATCTAATCGAGAATTTGACGGACATGCCAGTACCCCAGTGGTGCCCTCGATCCACAATGGGGCCTTCGTGGACCGAACTTGGCCCTAACAAGTCAAAGGCAAGAACACAGGGCCTCTGAGGGATGTCCCGTGGTGTCTAGCACTAGGGCATGGATCCTTTGAAACCCTTTCGGTTTTGAGGAGGGGTACCAGTACATCTCACAAACACTTGATTGGATTGGGATCTTAGGAATTCGGAGGCCAGGTCGACACCTTGATCTCTTTGTGACATTCCTCGAGCCATTCCCGACCAGTTCTTGAGGTGTTACATGGTGCATTGTCCCTCTGGGGGGAGTGCATCTAGTGGATTTCACATGAATGCCAGGATCAGAAATTTCCCACAAGAACATTGCATTCTAACAGGATGATTACTGTTATTCACCTCAGCAGTCAGCGGTTTAAATGTTGTGTCTAAATGGTGTAAGCTCTAGCAGTGGTATTATATTAAAATATTCAGTCTTAATGGCCTTACCTGCCCTCTGTGCTTCCACTCTCTTGCCGGAAAGAGTCAAGGCCAGGGTGACCAAGACCAGGGTGATCCTAAATCCCAGTCGTAATTCCATCTCGGCCTTGGTTCGAGTTTGTTTTGTTTAACTTATTACCACCATCAAGCTGTCCAGTCTGTGGAAAGGTCAGCGGAAACATCAACAGTTCACTACAGTTAGTTACTTTATGGATGTAAAACAGAATTAAACGACATTTAAGAATTGTCATGCAGTTTGCCAAGGGACAGCTTGGCAAACAGGATCTGGAATCATTTCTCTCCAACGGTGAAACCAGAGTGGATGAAGTACTTCCTGTAGTGCAGAGAGATTGCTGTAAAAAAAGCCTCCTACAAAGACTGCTGTCACATCTCCATGTTGAGAAGGAACTGGTAGAAAGCAGATTTCAGATTGCATTTGGTACTTTATATGTATTGAGAAACTCTAACAAGAGAGAAAAAATCATCCCCCTCATTGTCCAGTATTTTTATTGTTTATTGTTATTTTTGGTGTGGAAGCTGGCAGGAAGTGTTCTCCATTCTCAAGATGTGATAATTGAAGCCTAAAACAAAGCAAAAACAACAACAACATCTCTCTACAACAGCAAGTGAATTCTAAATCCAGAGAAAACTGGACGCACCAAAGATTGTTGGAACCTGCTGCCAAACAATTTTCTTCTACCATCTCCACCCACAAGAAAGGAAAAGAATATTGTTAGGACTGTGCAGCTTGCTGATGTTGCACTACATGATTTTTCCACACTGATGTTTCTAAAGATGTTGAAATTCACATAGGTATTTCTAGTTGTCATTTGGAGCTGCTAGAGTGACATTTGTGCAGCTTTGATCCGGCAGCATGTTGCAAAGGACCTCTCAGTCTGTCTTTGTTGGTCTCATTTATGTGGCTGTTGTGTCTGTCAAATAAACACAAAACTATTCTTGCTCCTATTGTACACCAGTGGTTGTGATGGCTGCCTTCAGGGCTGATGTGGCATTGACCGTAGCCATAACATGGATTCATCCTGCTGGGGAGAGTGTCTCATTGTGGGGGGGCGCTGGGGGAGGTTGAGGAAGGTCTGAGTAATGCAGAACTTGGAAAGTACTGATATGAGTGTTGCAAAGTTCTTTGCCATCCTTCACAGGCCCTCTGTGCTCTTACAGTAAATATATTGTTTTCTACAGGCTCCAAATCTACAGGCTGCTGTCGAGGGTATCAGAATCACTGGAAGGCAATGATCAAAAATTTGCAAGCATATTATCTGAAAATAAGCAACAAAACAAAGAAAAGTTAAAAAAAATAAAGTAAATGACCTAAAATGCTAAAAAGCACGTCATATTTTGTTTGACATGAAGGAAACATGGTTGGATTTTGGCATAGGAATATGACATTTTTTTTTTGGCACATTGTGTTAAACAGGAGCACATTATAGCCAGAAATGTGATCTAAAAGGGTTTAAAAATGACATTTTTCAATTCATGTTGACTTTCATTGTGCTTATTTGAGTAAGTGCTTGTCGGAAGATTTTGTTGTAGTCGGACAGAGCCAAGCTATCTGTTTCCACTTGGCACAAGTCTTTATGCTAACCTAAATTAAGCTAAGATAAGCTGAAGCTTTATGTTTAACAACAAGAAATTAGAATGGTGTTGATTTACTTGCTAAAAAAGCAAATATTTTTATTTTCCAAAAAGTCAAGTTAATCATTTATATAATATAATATGATTTAGAGCTAAGAAGTTATTATACCCAGTTGTACTTTGTTTGTAACTGGAGAACACTCATTATTTCTCCTTCTTTAAAGTTAAATATTTTGTTGCCTTTTTTCGCATATTTTAAACTGTTTTTGACAAGGTCAGTGGAATTTCAGGGCCTGAATTGAAGTAGGAGTACTATGTGGGAGTAATACGTGTAATTATGGTGATATGCTGGTATGATTTTGAAATAAAAAGATATTTCAGTAGAGTGATTCCAGGAAATAGTTAATTTAAGAACAGCTACCTGTTGGCCATGGCCTGGCCTGAACAGGCTGTGAAATAGAGAGTGCATTATTCACTGTGGATAAAGCAAAGAGCTTTGGCCTCCAGATATGAGTTTCCTTATCTGATTCTCCATTGGGTTATTTCTGCTACGTGGTTACACTGGTTCTATTAATGAGCGGAGTCAGCACGCTAGTGGAATCGCTCTAATTGCCCCAATTAGAGTGCATTTAAAATCTGAGAAATTCAGCCCAGCGAGACTTAAGTGGAAAGAAAAAAAAATCTAAGTCGCCCTATAAAAGTGTCTGAACATGATTTGGATCTTAATCCTCTTCACCCAACTTTGCATGAGTCTAACATATTCTAATTTGTCTGTCTTTCATCTTTAATTACATTTAAATACACTGTATGTCTTCTGCCAGCGCTGCATTGAGCTAATCTGCAGTTTTTACAAGCAGATTCAGTATCCGAGGTAAAGCTGAACACAAGCTGGGGGTGTCTCTGTCAACATCTGAACCTGAGGCCAGAATCCTTACAGCCTGTGAGTGTGTATCATCAGGCCCGTTTCCACTTCCTCTCCCAATGGTAGACCTGGGACTGCAATGTAGATGTCTAAAACAGAAGCACCACGTTTGTCATTCCCAAAATGGAAAAAACAGAAAATGTTTCTGTTTTTCTTTTTTTTTCCATGTGCAACCCAAGAAGAAGAGAAAAAAAAAGTCTATTCTCTGATAGACTATCTGAACAGCATGCAGATACTCAAAAAAAAAAAAAAACTCTTGCCAGCAGTTCAAAACTGCTTAGGAATAAATGAGAGTTGTTTTAAAGGAAGATAGCAGTGAAATATGCATATAAATATAAAATATATATAATGATTAATATTTTTTTTTCTTACCGGGGCTGTCACTTTTTAGTTACTAAGGTGTGTCTTTCTGCCTCCAGCAGTCACACCCTGAATCAGCACCGGGGCAGCATCATTATCAGGTGATAATCCAAAAAATATGTCCCCCTCAGGCTCCGGAATCAAAATGAAATTATTGAATCCAGGGTGACAATCCAGTGTAGAGTGTTGTTAAAAAGTGAAGTGAGGTGAGCTTCAGAAACCTTGGGTTGGACAGAGTAGGAGGGAACTGTGAGGGGGGGAGTGTAAGGTTTCACTGGCTTCTACTGTTCTTCTCTGGGCCGTGCTCACACACACAAAAAAAAAGCAGGCGCAGCCAATTATAGACGCAACTTTCTGGATATTTTTGTCCTTTATTTTCTCTCCTTTATGGCTGCGCCCATCTGAAGTGTCGCCCTCAAAGAAAAAGGCACGGCCTCCTGGCAACCGCCTCAACTGTCCGGCCTTTGCCACTGTGATAGCCACAGCGGAGCCGCCCTGGGGCTGGTGGTGGGCCGGGCCGCGTTGGCTTCAACCAGCCACACACTTATGGAGAAGGGCTGTATTTAAGTTGGGGAAATGATTACAGAACACTGGTGCTCACAGCTTTGTGTTGAATGTCTGTCCTCGCACTGGATTACAGTAAAGCGCTGTGATCTCTATTACTCATGTCGTGCTGTTTTGGCAAGTTTACAATTGTGTCAGGACGCACATCTTTCATTTTTTTTCTTATATTTTTTTGTATGAATTATATGACTTTTATTGTATTTCTTCACTTGCTTGGCTGTTAGTCTACTTTTTTATTTGATTTTCCCCCATTTATTTCTTGTCCTTTTTCTGTTTTCTTGAACATTTTACTGTTGTTGTTTTGCAATATCCCAATTTCCTCAGAGACTATGAAAGTTATATTCTGTAATATCCACTTTGGAGATCTTATTATTTATTTACAACAAGCAAACACAAACTCATAGATGCAAAGTCACATTTTCAGTTTCACTTTGCAGTTTCTCAGTGTCTACCAGCAGTGGATGAAGTACCCGAAAGCCATATTTAAGTGACAATACAGATCTCTTACCAGAAAATGACTTTGGTAGAAGTTAAAATCACTTTTTAGAATATTTCTTGAGTTGTAAAATATCTGATATTTACTGTACTTAAGTATCAAAAGTAGTTTTATATATTTTATTTTTTTATTTTATTTGATATATAGTATATGTACGTAAGTATTTCAGGTAAAAGTACACAGAAATGCTGTTAATAAAAATGCAAGTTGTCAGTATTTTGAGAATAATGAAGTTTATTTCTTCATAACTTACACCACCTTATAAATCCAGCATCAATTATTGTTGAACATTTTTATTTAAAAAAAACTTTTGATATTGTATTGGAGTAAAAGTATACATTTTATTTAGGAAATGTTATAGAGTAAAAGTGAAAGTTGACTAAACTACAAAAACTTTATATTTTTTACATCGATCCAGCATATTATCGCAATATATTGTATAAATACACAAAAACAAAAGTATTTTTGAAAAGCTAGGGGGAAAATATCTGGAGAAAAAAAGAAAAAAGCGAGGGAATAATATGTTTATGGCTATTTATCATAATTACATAAATAAAATTATGTAAGGGAATTATGAGAATTTTTAAGCAAGTGTCCAGGTTATTTTATTTTATGTTAATTTATTTTATTATGTTTTGTTTTATTTTATTTTTACTCATGTTCAGGTTAGTACAAATTTCTGGAAAAAAAAGACAAAACAAACTATTCGTTTGAACTTTAAAACATATTTTTTGGGCTGCCTTACATTTTTAAATTGACCGAATTTTAAAAGACAAGTTAAATAATTAAGAAATTACCTTGCCTTGTCTTGTCTTTTTTTGTCAGGTAATTTAAACATTTCTGAAATTATTATTTTCTTTGTTTCTCAACACCCTCTTCTCATGTTTTTGAAAGAAATTCAACCATTTTTCTCAGGTTTCAAAGGATTAACTATCATGATACTATTACATTGTGTTAATCTCTTATCCAGGGGCCTCTGGAGATGCTTTCTCCTAGTTACTAACTCATCCTCCTTGATAGAAGAGTCATTGCCGTTTGCTGACCCCTAAATCTGCGTGTTCTGATTTGATATAGGAATTTAGAGGCAGACTGTAATTCACCTTTCTGTGTACACTGATGTCCTTATCATGTGCGGTTATGCTCCCTGGCAGGAGAGGAAGCTGCAGTGAAACACACCAGCTCCCTGTCTGGCAGACACTCCGTATTTCTCCTCAAACGTCCTCTGCATGACAATTCTCATGTTGGCAACACTCAGTTAAACTTCCCTCTTCAAAGTGCTCCTACAGCTGTCACCACATGCTTCTGCTGCATTAGAAAATACACCCAAATCTGCTGTGGAGCTCCAGAGACACCAAAAAGCTCTAAAACACAGTGTCAATATTTGAATGTCACGGACAACAGACAAGTTAGCCATTACATGCAGGCTTATTTACAGTGCTTTTGTAGCCAAGGAAAGTGAACCCGGGCCAGGCTATGTATAGGCTCCATGTGAAGTGGATGGGAAGTGGGCCGGTCTGATGATTCGAGGCAGATGCATGTTATGAGTGATGGTGTCAGTCTAAGCAACCGTCTGTCGCCTTATGTGCGAGGGCTAAAGAGGTGACCAGCTTGTAGGGTGAGCGAGCGGCTGCGAGCAGCATGTAGTGTTGGAGAAAGCCATCTGTCATCTGATTGACAGCCAGCTTTCAACCTCCCACGTCTGAGAGAGGCTCCTCTTCCAAAATATGTTGAAAACATTCATGTGTGAGTTGTGTCCAAGCAGGGCAGACTAAGCTCTTTTGAAGTAATAGCCACGCACAATTTTAACACAGTAGTAAAATTCTCTGAAAAAAAAGTATAGATTACACCATAAAAAAACATTAAAAGTTGTATCATTCAAAATAACTACCTCAACTTGGGGAAAATGTCTAGGGAAAAAAGAAAAACATTATCATTATTATATCAGCATTATCATAATTACATATTAAAAACCATGTCACAGAATTAGTATAATTTTTAAGCAATTTTCCATTTTATTTTTGCTCATTTTCAGGCTATTCTCTTTGTACTAATTTGCACACAAAAGTACAAAATAGACTGGGAAAAAAATATTTGTTTCAAGTTGAAAAAAATGTTTTCAAATTACTAAAAAGATACCTCAGCTTGTCTTCTCAAATTTAGTAAACTCAAATTTTTACAGAGTGCTTTACATTTTGTATGCCACTCATAGATCCATGTATGAAAATAATGGACATAGCCAGTCAACCATTAGGTTGTAGACTCATATTTTGAAGCCTGAAGTTTGGCATTTGGACATCACCATCTTGGATTTCTTGGAGTCAGCAGATACCATATTTGGATAGGACGGTGGGTTTAACCCTAGCGCTAGAATTGTGCATTTACAACTATGGTTTACTGTAATAATGCTAACTTTTGCTAGCAAACAGGCTTAAAACCATTAAAACAAAATGTAATTGCTGAAAAACTCCTTAGAGGGTCTTTTCAAATGCTGAGCAAGATAAGATTGAAAACAGACTGAAAACACACTGAAACAGTGACAGCTTTGCCTATACTCTATATCAGGCATGTCAAACTGGTCCACAGGGGGGCCGGTGTGGCTGCAGGTTTTTGTGCCAACCAACCAAGAGCACACAGTTTGACCAATCAACTGTCTGAAGACGGAGATCAGTTGATTAAATGAGTCAAGTCTGGTGTGCTGCTACTTGGTTGGAAACAAAACCTGCAGCCACACCGGCCCCCCTGTGGACCGGTTTGACATGCCTGCTCTATATACTCTGCGGATTTGGGTTTACACCATGGTTTCATTACCTGATGACATTGTCACACTGGTAGCAGTTTGTCAGTGGATGGTGCCCACTTGTCACTGACAGTGGTCATACCCTTTATTATAAATAACCTAAAGCCCTAAAAACATTTAAAGGGGTGATTTATGTAAAATTCAGCCCCTTTACAGTTGTCATGAATTGTGAAAATAGCTACAGAAACCCAAAACAGTTTCTGTACCAGGGTGTAAACATGTTTATTTCTGCTGTGAATTTGGCTTTTTAACACAGGGGTCTCTGGGTATTGACTCACTTTTAGAGTCAGCCTCAAGTGGCCATTCAAGGAACTGCAGTTTTTGGCACTTCTACGTTGACTTTGTTTCTCAGCCTTGGAAGCTGAAAACTCTGCTGCTCTGCTTTACTGTTTACTTTTCTGTTTTTCCTGCAGAGTTTGAAAAGTTCAAAGATATAGCAGGTTGCCCAAGAGCCTGCTTTAATCAATGTTTTTTTTCTGTTTTTTTTAACAATGGATCAAATTATAAAAGTCAGTTTAAGCTTTAAACCTATTTTAAATTATAATTAGTGACTGTGATACTAAGACCTTGTTAAACGAGGAAATTCAAAGACTTCTGTTTGGCTTTAGTACCCTCCTGGCAATAACAAAGGGATGCACCAAGAGTAAACACATTTTATTCAGAAAGCAAATGGACTCACAAGAAAATAAATGAAATCTCTTGAATGTTTGTCCAACTCAAAAAAGTCAGTATTTATAAATACAAAGCAGCAAAAGCAATGTGTTGCAAAAAACCCCAACCATCCTTCCAAACAAACAAACAAAAAATAAGAACAGAAAAAATAGAATCAAATTCACCTGATGTATTATTAGTAAATGACTCGTGTGACACGCTTGTGGACATGTCATAACATGACTGCACTGATGTTAATCATCACTGTGTGTTTACAGATGTTAGGGAGCAGGGGAGACCGGGGTTGGTTGGCACACTTTTCAGTCTTTGCCATATTTCTCTGGCATTATTTATGTTAGGATATTCTGACCAGCAGCAAGCAAAAGCTTATGGTCTCACTTATTTAAAAAATGTTTTAATATTAAGAAATGTTTTCTAAAATTAGGTGTGATTAAAGTCATCATGTGTATTTGTGCCAACCAATCCCATTAGGACATTCTAGCGTATTCGTTAACTTGCATAAGTTAAGTAACGTAACAACCATACTCATTTTAACCATAACTATGATCTTTTTTCTTAACCTAACCAAGTAGTTTTGTTGCCTAAACCTTAATTAGCTTTGGTAATAAAACCTAAATTCCCTGTGAACACTGAAGTTTATTTTGAAAAGACACTATGCATGTAACAAGAAGAAATTGACACACTGCCCCTTAGTCCAAATATGATGCTAGAGGGGTGCCTACAGCATCATAGTTTGAAACATAGGGCCACTGGCTAAGCTGCCATATTTGAGAATGTGTGAGAATGTGTTATATTGGTTGTTATGTGTGTTTAACATGTATAATGGTATATATACTGTACATCATACTACTCATTACTATAAGCAGGATTCAACTGATAAAAGTTGGGATGTATATCGACTCCTGGTTAATCAGTTGGCTAAGTGTCTGTTAAATAACAGAGTTTTTCTCTGAAGACTTTCTGTGCTGTTTCATTATCTTGGATCATCCACAGTGATTTAACTCTCCCCGTGATGTGCCAGCAGCCTTGCTTTGTGCCGTGCCCGCTTCACCTAATTGAATCGGCGCATACTCGATCTGGGGAATAGCTTTTGGAAATGGGACAATCCATAACTTAGAGCAGCCTGGCATACACTTTTATGAAATGTTGCTCAGTTATTTATTTATTTTCTATTTTCGAAGCACAAAGGAAGCAAGCCGGACCATTAATGAACTTGAGATCGGTGTGGCTTTGTGCCAGTGGAACGTTATTGAAACACACCTCTGCTACGCCGCTGTTTTTTCCCTTAGAGAATTCATGACAATACACTTTATGGGCCATTTCCTTTAATTATCTAGTGCAAATAATTTATCTCAATACTACAGACTGAACTGTGAGATGGAACTCTTGAGAATAAGGTTCTAAAATCAACTTAATTTGCTCATGTTGTGTAAAGCAGTTTATAATGGCACAGCTTTGAAAGCATTTTCTGATTCCTATCTACGCTTTTACACCTGCCGAGCAAAACATATTATTAAGTCATATTATATTCCAGTCCTTTACATCACAGGACTATAAATCAGCTTCCAATCTGGGATATAAGCCTGTTTTTAGTGGGACTCATCAAGTGCATCTCTCAAAGATTGACATCATTTCACAATGTCCTGAGCTGCAAAAGTGAAATATCCAATGTAATTACAGCTGGAGACGTTCCAGAGTGACTGCATTGTTATGCTTGGTGATCAAGGGTTTTTTCCTCTTTAATCTCCAGTTACAAGCACTTGGCTTCATACCATCAAGCACACGTTCACTGCTTCTACCTTCAGCTGCCTGCAGATTCAGAGTGCATCTTGCAGATTGCTGACTGCAATCCTCTTGATGGCTTTTCCTGACACCTCCATGCTCCCAGAAGGCTGCAGGAGGCTCTTTGATGCCTTTTCCAGCATGCGGCTGGACTCTCGGAGCCCTCTCCGCTCGCTGCCCTTTGCCTTGGCCACCTTGGGCAAGCTTGCCTTTATCTGCAGATAATCCCCCTGTTGACGTGTCCGAATTGCACTGATCCTCTTCTAGGCATTGTGCTCTTCTCAGCCTCAACCGCCTCCACCCCGCATCTTGCTGGAGGGTGCTGGGGGTTTTGCATGCCACCTCTGTGCCACGTGCGGCCTGAGCTTTAAGAGAAAGTAAGGGAGGGGCAGGCTTGCTGCGGAAAGGAGCTGGGGTGCCTCGACACACCACATCCTCCAGATGCCTGTCTCCGTTCTGCTCTGTGGGGATGGAGCGTGTCAGCTGTGGCCTGGAGGATGCATTTTGCTGTTGGGCTTTGAGTGGCTCAGTGGAAGCAGAAGGGCACACTGCAGCTTTTACCAGTCTCTGTCTGCCACAGGATTTCGCCTTCCTTATATGGGGCTCATTCGCCATCACATCCAGCTTACAGGAAGCAGGTTTGGCTTCTTGCTGGATAAACTTAAGTTTTTGCTTCTGAGCCTCGCTCACCTCCTCTGGCAGCTGTAGCGGGGCAAGCTTCAGAGGGCGTCTAACTTTGCGATGCTCCAGCTCCCTCTCTGAGTCAGGCCTGGGTGACTTGAGCAAATCCAACTGTGCCGTGCCCTCGTGAGTCGCCGAGCAGGACGTAAGCTGACCCACTGCCTTCTTTCCATGTGTCGCTGACAGATGGAGGCCAGGTGTTTTTGAATTGCGGCCATTTTTAGCTGCCAGTCTGAGGTTTTGACCGTTCAGATGCAACATGGTATTTTTAACTTGGATGCTCAACATTTCTTCTTGCTGGGGAGCCCCCTGAACAAAAGAGACATCAGTGACTCATATAAATATTACAGAAATTACAATGTGGCCTAGAAATGTGGCCTACCTAGAAATATATATACTACAATAATGCAAAAAGACTCATTCAATGTAACAAGTGTAGTATTCTTAAGAAAGATTACCACCACTTTCTAACAAGGCATATTATATAAAGGGCTAGTAGCCCTTCCTTCTATTAACTATAATAACTATTGATTAACATTTACAACTGAACACTAAATGGCCTATTTAAAATAAGAAAGTTATCGCTGAAGGATTAGATTTTTTTTTTTACCCTGTAAAAAACATGGTCCGCAGTTCTTAACAAATTTATTTTGGCCCAAATGCTTTAAACGTTGGTTCCAGACTTACAAATGGTCATGAGATGATGGAGTCACAGAATTATTCCCCCGTAGACAATAAAAAAAGTCTAAATTCTCAGCCTGGTCTCACTTCCAGCGTGTCAAAAAACATTGCTTATGTAGTGGCCTTCAGCGTCAGGTGCCTTTTAGCATCTGTATGAGATGCATTGGGATTTCAACCAACTCCAGTGTCAACAATGTCAATGATGTCATCCTTTCTAGTCAAATTTTGACGCATTGGCTAAAGCCCTAGAGTTACAATGATGATGCTTAGAGCAGCCTTTTGTGTTGCATGTTGATGCAGGGGATTGACAGTTTGGGTTAGGCGACAAAACTACTTGGTTGGGGTTAAAAAAAAAATTGAGGTTGATGTTGGTCACATCATTTGTTGACTTTTAGTTTCACATGAAAAACTAACACAGATCTCCTGGGTCAAAGTCCTGTGCTTGTTGGACCCATCCACCAACCCGCTCCAAGTGAGAAGTGACAAAAAACACAGCTTGGGCAGTTTTCCTCAGCTGCAGATACAAAAGCCCAATCTGTATTAGATGCAACAGGCCTTCAACCAATTCCAGTGGCAAACCTATAGGCATCATTATCAGAAATTCATAAACGGTCGAGATTACAACGAGAACATCTGCTTCTCACTTAGGGATGAGTCCAACAAGTCCAAACTTTGACCCAGGAGACCAGTTTTCTCCTCCCATGTGAAATTAAAAGTCAACCCTGAGCTATTTTGTCATGAGTCTTTAGTTGTGTGAGTTGGCTGACATGACCAATCTTTTATTAACCCTAACCAAGTAGTTTTGTTGCCTAAACCTTAACACAGACACTCTTCACCAAGATACAATCCAAAAGGCTGCTCCTGCCCAACTATCAACATATGACAAGCAGACATGAAATCAAGTTGAAATTTTGCCGCACAAAATTATTTTACAAACTTTACTGCAAACTTATGTTTTTCTTCCACTGTAATCTTACTTCTTCAGGCCTACAAATGACTACAAATCAGTCTTGCAAACATGCAACCTGTAAAAGGATATTCCTTCAGATTTTAGGATCACAAGCAAAGCTATTTAGGAACCAATTTCCTTGAGGCTACATAAACAGTTGAGCAGTCCATTGGAGGCCTGCTTGTGATGAATTGAAGAACAAGCTAAAACGACAAGTTTTGTTGGACACAAGCCAAAGGGAACTATTTGCCCTTGACTTTTGCCTATTGCTGATTAAAAGGCGTTTACAAATGATGTATTAAGCATTACTAAACCCATTAGTTACAACATAAACCCATTATAGAGTAATGCTTGTTAGGCAGTGATACTAAAACATAGTTGGGATGGAGAATCCTGTGATTACATAAACACATGCATCTTGACCAATCCCAAAGTAAAGATTTCGTAGTGCTCTAAATGTTAAATCAGTGCCCAAAGTTCCCCAACTTCTAGTAATACAGGTAATTAATATTTTACCACTGGTGAAATACAGAGAAGATTCATTATATCGGTTCCTTTATCAAAATGGAAAGCATTACAAGCACAGTGTACACACTGTACAATAACAAGCATGTTCCCTCACTCAAACTAACACTAGCTGTGTCCATTTGTGTCAAACCATTTCACACTAGTTAACTATTTGTTAGTGATATGCAGATACTCACAGGTTTGGCAAACATCTCCTGCTTGAATTTATGTTATTTTGGAAGTTGAATCGCTTCTTGCAACACTGCTTGTTTGGTCTGTGCCACCTGAGTGAAAGGTAGTGACACTGCAGTTGGAATAGGTTTTAGCAGCCCTAATGTCATTAAGCAGATTAGGGTCACAGTAGTGATCTCTAATTATCTCCAGCTTAGTGGCAGCCAACGTGCACACTCATGGCATGGCCAGTTTGTTGTCTTCGGGCAGCATGGTGTAACTTTATGTTGACATAAGAGGAAGGGCAAGTTGCTGCTCAGAGGGTAAATGAAGAAGTGGAATGTAGCAGGAGCTTTTGCATTTTATTCGCCACTAGATGGTGCCAGAGACCTCCTTTGCATATTAGCATTAACAGTGGAGCTTTGGGGCCTCATCATCATTACGTGTTGAACACAGCCAGCTGTCAGGACGCTGGTGGAGATCAGCAGAACAGAGACTCATGTTGAACCCTTTGAAATGGTCTTTTATGAGCCCAGTCTACCTTCACATTTTATAATGTAGATTGACTGTAGTTGTGTGTGAAGCTATTTCACCCAGACTTCAGGGCTTCCGTTCAGTTTCTGTTTGCTTTTTGAGACATTAAAGCCTTCTCACACAATATTTTGCCCCTGTTTATGAAAAATAAATATGTTATCCCAATATACTCTGTTTTTCCAATTACATTTTTGCTTGGATCCCCTCAAGGCATCCTAAGAACTATTGAAGGTGTCATCACATAAGTGTGTTTCACAAAACGAATTTTGTCTTTTATGATTTTGCTTATTTCTTCTTTTATTACAAAATGCTGAATACTTTCACCTCTTCGGACCTATAAAAATCCTTCATACATTTCAAGAAAAAAAAAATCACTGGCTGAACTGCTCATTAATATTGGGCAGTAATGCGTTACATTAATAATAATACATGTTTTATAAAAAAGTATTGCAACAAATAAAATTTCAGTAATATTTTTACAGTTACCCCCCCAAAAGAAATAACTCCTCATAATGTTGCTTTTGTTGTCAACCCACTGCCGATTTAAAATGTCCACAATATATCACATCTGCAGATTTATTTTCGCATCTGTCAGCCAATATTTGTATGTGGGGCCAATGTGGGTGTTAAATAATGCGCCCTAAAATGGGTGCTATGGGGGATTGTCCAAGCAGGTAAGGGCCCAAATAGGCATCTTATCTGAGAACCACTTGAGTAAACCCACCCATGTGGGCAATTGGCACGGGGCCATTATGAAACTCTTAAACAATCTCATATAGGGTCAATTTTTCAGCCCATTTACTACCCACATGGGCCCCACATACAAATGTTGGCTGGGTGCATGTCACAAAGCAGCAAGCGAATTTGGCCAATGGGCACACTTTGATTCAGCTGCTGGAAATATTCCAATCATTTTGATTTTGTTGAGAGGAAAGATGATGAGAATAGGATTTTTCTTGGTCCTACTATGACTAATGCAAAACAATGTAAAGTTGAAGATGAATACTTGGCCGGGGAGAATAGCTGTATCTCCACACTGGCTAAACAACCAAAACTGAATTTTAATTGTGGACAGCTGCTACGAGTGACAGAGAACTAATAAATCTCGTTGCTGGATATGTGGTGGGTAAAATGTCACCTATCTCTGACAATTGACTCTCTGTCTTTCAGATAGATCCTTTGGAAAGTACCAGTCACAAGCAACAGAAGACCCCCAGGTAAGAATCATTTGCAGTCAATCTAGTCTAGGCTACACCTACTGGATTTTACCTGATATTCACACAGAGACAAACATGCAAAGTTGGAATTTTGAGTACAAAGGACACAATTTCCACATTTTCTGTCTAACAGAAAATTAATCTAATAAGTAGTGTGAGGAATTACTGTTTGAAAAGAGTAATACACATAGGTAAACACAGCTCCCACAGAAGGAGCTACAGGCTACAACATGGCTAAAAACATACTAGTGACGATTTTCAAAACAACTTGGCACATGGGGGCTACAGGGCACTTTGATTACTTCAGCAGTATGGAGACATTTTGTGCTTTTATTTTTGTATTTTTTCAACACATGAATCTTGGACACCATTTGCTTCAGTTAATCAGGAGATGAGTGCAGTGCCTTTTCCCCATGAACCTCTGTGTGGCAGTGTTTTGTGGACTATAAAACTTAACTTACCATTGTCATGTGGATTAGCAGATAATGACTGAAATTTCAGTTTTGGGTGAACTATCCCTTTAAGGTTTTACCCTATAGACAGCAAAAACTGAAATGTGAAATACTGCAGCAGCATAGTGTTTGTAGCCTTGTATTTACACCGATGCATGTTTGAGATACAAGGCTGTTCTCATGAAGTGTTTGCATGTTTTCCTATGAGAAGTAACTCACCCAAATTTGAACCAATAATTTGTGCATAACCCATGTATTTTGGAAGGCTGTGATCACATGACCAATGCACTAATGGGAGTAATTTATGAATCCTAGGATAGAGAAAAAAATGGCCTGTCTTACTTTGCCTTGCTTTGCCTCTGATTGGCTTACCCTGACAACACATGAGGTGCCAGTGTGCGTATTTGCCCATGTAGTGATGTCTCTGACTTGCTACCGAGTGCTGCTTGTTCCTGTCTGTCAGTTTGTGTTTGGTCTGGGTAGATTGTAAAACTAAATTGCCCTTCTGGGATAAATAAAGTTGTCTGAATCTGAATCTAATCTACGTTGCTTTACATTAATTATATAACTCCACAATAAGGATGGGGGGGTAATTGTAAGGATATCATACGAACTATAGTTTGTGGATTTTTGTAGGTTATCAGCAGAAGCATTGTATGAGGATATGTTGTAGATGCCCATTGTTTCATCAAAAAACCTAATGAGATGAATCCAGGTTAAAGCCTTTATTTCTTTTTTTCTCCACTTAATAAATCAAATCAGTCACAAAGAATAAGAGAAGGGACTTAAACTAAGTGTTACATAAGGATTTGTAACCTTCTAAGTGACTGAATGGTCGATAAAGGTGTTGCAAATCAATATCCGACAGATGTCCTAAATATTGTCAGCTTTCACTGATGTGAAACTTTGATCAAATTCCCTTCAAAGTCCCGGCTCTGGTAATAGTTTTCAGAATAAATATCCTCAGACAGGCCAGATAAGACAATGATGTGGTGTGTGTTGCCTGCAGGAATATCTGCAGATCTTAATCACTTCAAGACAGCAGCTTATTTTAAATTTGAGCTCCATCGCTCCCACGTCACTCTCATTTATTATATTTAGAGGCAGACTGTCGCAGAGTTTTCCTGCAATGGATGAGACTGGTATTAGCGGGCAGTTGTGCCTCCTACAGTAGATCCATTTTTCATCAGGCAGACAGACTCAATCACGGCTGAAAATCTCCTGTTTTCCGTTGTCTCATTCTCTGGCCTCGGGCCCCAAAAAAGCGGCATGTCAGCACCTGCTTATTGCAAAGCTTCATCATATCATTGGCGTGGTGGAGACGGTCCCGCTGCAGAACAACTTGGCTCCGCTTACATGATCATTTAAGATGCAAAATTACAGGCTTGACGCCAAGTGATGGCCTTTACGCCCCTCTGCCACTGTTCTTATTGTGTCGCCCTCTGCGCTGCCTGACGTTCTCGGCTGACAGTATAATTATTGCGGTGTGGGAAGAGATAAAAAGGGATGTTGCTGGCTCATTCTCCCACCTACTGAACATCCAGCTGCACTACCCGGGCTACTTGGAGAGTAGAAGAAGGTGACTGGACAGCAGAGATCAGTCAAATTCAGTCAGAATTTGTGACACATAACATTTGATGCCATTTTGACATGAGGTTTTCAAGACTTATTTTTACATCAAGTTGTGCCCATATTAAGCAGTGTTCTAGACAGTGGGCATTTTTGTGCCAAAACTTACAATTACAAGCATTCAAGAAGAATTAAATAATTAAACTGTGTTAATAATACCCTTTTCCAACCCAAATTAGCATGCAGATTTTTTAAATGTGAGATAACCAAAGTATAGGCTAAACATAGGCAATAGACTGCTTCCATTGCCAGTAGACCAGAGTCGTGTACACAACTCTGTTGTACTCAAGTATGCATTTCTGTTTTTTTCTTTATTGGTGTATCACAATCAGCATCACAAACAAACCTGAAAAAAGTGATAGTTAACAGTGGGAAGCACCAAGGAGTTTCTATCTGTCATTAATTCTGTCTTTATTTCAAACTCAGTGCTGACTAATTTAGAACAGTATTCAGGCACTGCTTGGACAGAGACAGACGGTATTTCGTGATGGTGCAAAATCACCAAAAGGTAGCTTTTGTACCCAGTGTTGTATATGCCTATAATGCAGTATTTCTATCACTGCTGATTAGAGCTTACCAGAGCTGTAGCTGATAAATACCCATGACTACTTCAGAGTGATTTGTCTAGGGAATAAATGTTACCTTTAGTGATTGAGTTTGCATAAAATTATCTCTTTTTTTCCTCTTTCAGATAAGATTTTTCTACTTTTATTTGATTCTCGCCTGAAAGGCTGAATAATTAAGACTCTCAGTTTAGCTTGCAGTGTCTCTTTGTAGTTATAAGCAGATCATCTTGGAGGGCTTGACATGTTAGAAGGCCACACTTGTCCAAACCTTGACTTAAAAAAAAGTGTGATTTTGGGAAAAAAATATTAGTCAAAGCTTTGTAAATAAAATATACCCAAGAGGAACTTTAAATGAATTCTTAAAGTATAACTAAGTTGAGAGCTGATTTTGAATCAATTTAAACTGAGACCAACTGGCCTACAGCACATTTAGAAATCATTGAAACGGTTGTTTTAATGAATATGTAATGCTATGACTCCAGGCTTCAATTGTACTGTTTTTTTAACAATGAAAATTTGCGATTAAATTTGTGAATTAAACTTTTCAGTGGAGCAGCTTGAGATGTGAGACAGTTAGAAGAAGACAGAGGGTTTCAGAAGGAGGCTCATCATTTTTATTCAAGTGTGTCATGGCTTCACTCAGGCTGTGTAACCTAGTAAGTCATTCACACCAAATCATGCACACACACGCACCAAAAAAAACCCAAAAGAAAACATACAAATGTAAAATGTTATGTAAAATGTTCATTTCACTCTGAACAATTCTCAACAATCTCTTCTCTGTGTGGTGAAAAGAGAGGGGGACCCACACTGGAGTGTACTGTACAGACATCAGTTTCAAAATTGTGACAGAAGACGTCAGTTGGTTTAACATAACCGCCAAACCACATGGATGCCAACGAGATGGGATATAATCTCCTGTAAGGAATATGGTACATGATATTATTTGTTCATCAAATCCTACAGAAGAACCTATTGCAAAGGATATTTCACAAATAGAAGTTATGGAACACAGCCGTTCTATTATATTGTATTACACAGATAGTAGTGCAATTTGTGTCTCTTTGTCCCTGTCGGAAAACATGGCACTGTTGACAGAGAAATGGCCTGCACATACTGCCACATGCAGTAAACAGCGCCTGGAAGCCAAGCACAGCTACGTACGAAATGCCGAAAAACAAACCAATAACTGTCAGGAATAAATTCACCTTTCTGTCGTTTGATGCCGCGTGGCAGGGAAACGCTCAAGAAAATAAAATGTCCCACTGTTTGTCTCTTGAGAGCAATGGCGTGTGTGGCTGTTTCTCTGTGCCATCTGTGTTATAGAGTAACATTCAGTCGAGGACCATCAATATGACATTTGGCATGATGGTAGACAAATCTGAGTAATATGTGTGGGAGGGGTGGGAGAAATGATCTGACTTGCAGCTCATGAAAAGCAAATGAGTTCATTTGTTTGCTGCTTCCGTTCAAAAAAGGAAGAAAAAAAAGATCCATTATGGCTGATACATTCCCCAAAATGTTGCTTGGAAAAGTTTGAACTGAAGGAGGGTAGACGACACTGATCACCATCAGTGAAACATATCTTAAGTAGGTATTTGCTCAACCCTGTCTGTATTGGAAATGTTAAAAGAATAATTCCAGTTTATTGCAATGTGGGACTTAGTTTTGCACTTAATTCTTAGCAATTATTATAACATTGCATTCACCTAAGTAATAGCTGAAACCTGGGAACAAGAAGTCCAGAGAACAAGAAATGAACGGCCACACCTTAAAACAGATTATCTAAACCAATTTTCAAGAAAGTGTGATCACAAATAATCAACCAATCAGAGCAATGTCAATATCAGACCAATATCGTATTAAACTTAATCCGTAAATCTACCTTCTACCTTGTGATAATCAGAAACTCCGAGGGCTGAAAAATTAAGTCAACGTGGAAGTGCCAAAATTGCAGTTCTTTGAATGGCCACTTGTACCCATAGACCACTATGTTAAACTGGTACAAAAAAAGTGTTTGAGTCTTAATAGCTTATTTTCTCATTTGTGACAACTACACAGGAATATATTTGTTCATATCTCACCCATTTTAATATTTTAAGTCTTGTTTAGTTTTCCTAGTAAGTACATATTGTTTAATTGTTTTAAGCCTCTTTTTTTTTTTGCTAGAAAAATTAGCATTAGCATTATCACATTTAACCATAGCGGTAAATGCACAGTGCTTATCAAGCTAGCATTGAGAGATAGGTTTAGCTCTTCCATCTTGCCCAAATATGGTCTCTTCTGGCTCCAAAAATCCAAAATGGTGATGGCTAAATGCCAAACCGGAGGCTTCAAAATGAGAGCCCACAAATTATTAGGTGACATCACGGTAGCTACATCCATTATAATATACAATCTGTGGTGACAGTATGTCAACGTTGGGTTTTACTTATTGTACTGCCCCCTAGTGGCCAAAAATAATCAATTAATGCAGCTTTAAAAACAGGTAGGCTCAGTTTTGTCCTATATTTTAGTGAATGTTACTCAAATGCACAGATGTTCACTTGAAAGGTCAGTGCAACAGTGTGACTCATCCATGTGTTTTTAATTGTTTTGGACAATGATCAGCCCTTAGCTCAACTGCCAATACTTGTTATAAGGATCCATTCATCCATTGTTTTTGGAATTTTGATTTGATTTTTTGCCGGATTATTATTGGTGATCACGGAAGCATTACCTTTGAACCTGCTTAATCATCCAGTTTTTTTTTTTTTGTTTTTTTTTTTACCCATCTGACGTCTTTTTAGCAATGTTGTGGCATTCCCATATCTCAGCAATTACTGGTAGGCCAAAAGTATTAGGGGCCAAAACTATAAAAAAGAAGGCCCAAGTTGCAATGAACTGGAACAATCTTTCAAGCTGTTATAGGACAATTATGTCTTGTAAAAATAAGGGAGAGATTTAGTCTGCTTTGGCGCTTGGTGTGGACATGGTTATAGACGGTAGGTGTAAGGTCAGATGTCTATTTTCATCTCCTCATATGAACTCATTTGTCAGGTCTTAGATCTGTCTATACGTTAACCTCATTTGCGCTCCAGACCTCCATAACCTTCCAACAGGTTTGCTAAAGCACAAACAGATCCGCTGCATTTAAATGTGCCCACTTTCAACAGAAACACTGACCGCTGTTTCTTCAAGGCACGTATGCTAATGTGTAAAAATACATATGCATCTCAGCCGTGAAAAGGCCTTTTTATTCCAAAGGTTGTTATAAACATATTGTACAGGATATTTAGATAAGCTGGTATTAGTTCCAATAATGAAACAATGCTTGTAGGACTTATCTCAGACTCCACGCCTGCTTAGGTTTGACACGACTGAATGGGATCCATGGCATTTTACCATTTGTCCAAACAGAGTGGCATTCCCTTTGTGAGGCATGATCAGCTACCCAGGAAATTAATGGAAGCCTGTTAAACACTAGGCTGAAACAAAAAAACTGAAGGTAACACTTCCTGAAAGTCAAGGTCCACAAATGGTGTTGGTTTCCAGAAATATTGATTGATTTCAAATGGTATAGCTTGCAGAAGAACTAAAATAGGTGCCAACCCTGCGTTACTTATAAAAGCCCCCCTTTACCCCAATCTTTGCAAACCACATAAACTCAATTCACATTTGCAGCTTTAAAGGCCAAAATTCCATGTAGCGCTGTTTAATTTCGGAGGTCAATGATGAATGTGAATATTTTGTCTTTGACAGCTAGTATTGAGCTTTAAAACAGGTCTGTAATCAACACACATATCCAGAATTGCCCAAATATTTTCCAACCCTGTCTCAAATGATGCCTATAATGCAAACTGACTCCACATTGTACATATTTGCATCAGGCCTCAGTGAGATAATGCATCTCAGTCACATTTCTCTAAAAATTCCTACTATTTGGAAGTGAGGATTTGATATGTACATTGTATTATTTGGCCAATGCACTTGCACTTGTGGGATTGTGTTTGTTAAAAGAGAAAAACCCCCCAAAAAAGTGATTCATTCAAACCTGAGAACAAACATTATTGTACAGTTTGTTTGAATGAAACATTTGAAATCAAAAGTATATCCCTTTAAGAATGGCAGGACTTTGGCAAAAGAAACAGCTCGTATTGTAAATCATCCTTATTTGCCATTAAGATACGTTTAAAGTTATTAAATTATTTCCCCATTCATCATACAAAGTTCATGCACTTATCAGGTCTTTCAAACATAAAAAATCCCTATCCTTTTTCCTTCTTCTGATATTTTACAGAAAATGAAAGGATCATACTGATGTTATTAACTTTTTCTTATCTGTGATCTTCCAACTGTCCCCTCACATTAACTCACACTCACTATTTCTCCGTGTTGATGCCTTTATCAGGTCGTGTCTCCCTAATGGCTCCAAAGTGCACCCAAACCTCCAATGTTGTCAGTTTAGATCTGCATGCTTTTCCGTCAAACAGTTCTGCTCCCAGTATTGCGTGGTTAGATCCGAGCAGGGTTCATCAGCAGACCTAGGGTCAGCCACTACAGGCATGCATCATACACTATGCAGGACTTTGGAGCATAATCATGCAAGTCCTTTGATTAAAACTGCTTAGAAATTCAGCTGGAGTCATTTAATTGCACTTTGGTAGCTGCAGGTTAAAGGAAAAATCCACCTTCTGATCCTCTTACACTGTCTTATATCATCACTTCATTAACTTCAGTCATTTGATAATTTTCCAAGAACTTGTAAATTCACTTCCCTCAACTTGACTCATCAGGTACATTTTCTATAATACCTCTCAGAGAACTTGTTGCACCCAACCATAGGTGGTTGTGTTGAGGTACCTGGCCACTGTAGTTTGTAGAGAACATGTCTTGATCATGTGACCATTTCTGCAAGGTCGCCTTGAAGGGGCACATGACATTTTACACGACATTCAGTTTTCTCGTCACAAGGAGTATTACTGAGTGCATACTGAGTTGTATAGTGTGGTGAGTTTGAGAAAATAACCTAGATGATGTCACTGTGATGTCATCTTAGCTTGGGCTGTATTTTATTTTTTTTATTTTTTTGAACGACAGACTGCGTGACAAACTTGAGATGTACAGTTTGCAAAAAGTTGCCATTTAGGAGGCAGTGATGGTCTAATGAAGGATGCCATTGAGTTGCATCATGGAGACAGTAGGATCTAGTGTTTTTAGAGCTTGAGCCTTACTGCACTCTTAGAAATGAAGGCACTAACTAGAACTATGTAAGATTATTTACTGTATCCCTGTAGGAGGGACCTTTTTGGAGGACCAGGTGAAATCATCTGTGAAAGGTTCCACAAAGAACTGTCTATGAGAGGTTCTACAGAAAATCCCTCTATGGAATATTGGTTCCATCCAGAACCTTCTCTGGGTGCTTTGTCCATAACCTTTCTACTTTCTTAGGGCGCTAACAAGAACCCACTCACGGGATTCTCCTGGAAGTCCTTTTATATTCCAAGGGTTTTATCTAGAACCAACCCAAGGGTGCTCTAAAAATAGTAATTGACTACATGACCCACAGATCTCTCGTCCAGTAATCATGGTATTAGTTTAACAAGTTAACCTGGGGCCAAGGGAACCATGTTCAGCAGCCTTAGGCTTCAAGAAGCTCCCGGGCTCATGTGGTCCAGCACACCACTCTAAATGTATGGTTGAAAATTATATAATTAGAGGGAAGAGCTCTAGTGAAATAACGCTATGGGGGATTCTTTTCTATCTCAATGGTGCAGTAGGATTGCAAACCGAAATATGGTTCTAAATTAGAACAAACACAAAATGGCAAGTACCAGTTACCTGTGAAAAAAATGTCAGATGTGGTATTGTATGTCATGAAATGAAAGTAGAGATATCAACTGTGGCAGAACATAATTAAAATAGATTGATTAAGGGGATTCCAGATACATCTGAATTTCAAAATATATTTTGAAATATAGGTAAACGTTTGAGTATTTTGAAGTGAGGATATTTTAACACCCATGCTTTCAACAAACGTTGAAGTCCTCTGTCTGCCAAAAATAGTTCCATGGGTGAAAATGGCCCTTAATTGAACCCTTCGTCTCACAAAGAACTCCTTTCTTCGGAAAAGGGTTCTTTAGAAACAAATGGATCTAGATAGAACATCAGCCCTCCAGGAAGAGCTCTTTCAGAACCCTTATTTGTAAGAGTATAGCGACTAAAAGTCAGAATGTCTCAGCCTCGGCTGCATTATTCTGTTTTTAAATCGGTCTTGTGTGTCCCCTAACTTAATGGAATAATAAATCACTGAATGATTGCATTCTGGTCTATTCTGGTCTTTACTGTAAATGAGGAAGCTGGCCTCTTTTACATTGGAGTTACCCCTATACGGTTGGTGTAATCAATCGAAAAAACCTATAATATCGGAGATAAATAATCAGTGTAAAGAGGAGTGTACTTTATTGGAACTTATATTCAGTATGAGTGCCAATGAGAGAAAAGTACAAAACCAGCCATTAATACAGACCCCATAATTGGCAAATCTCTTTAAAAGCAGAGACGAGAGTGGATTCTCCTTTAGATCGATTTTACATGTCATTATGAAAAAGGCCGTAGGTGAAATTAAAGCTTTTGTGGCCAGATCCGATTCCAGATGAGGGTGAAAGATTAATAACAGCAGCATGATCCTTTGAATCCAAGACAAGCAGACACCTCTGTACGGCTGTTCTACAAACAGACTAAAGAATGTCACAAAACCATGGCACACTCATTAAATGACATCTAATGCACATGCTAATATTGGCAACAATATTTTGGCTTGATGTGTGGTGAAATCATTGGAATATATGATTGCTTATAGAAAACAATACCTGATGCTTTAAGTCATTTTAAAATCTCTGTCTGCAGTGAGGCAATGGAGTAGTACATAACGGTAAAAGTTTCTTCAAGTTAAGGTGAAACAAGCATACTCCCTTTTGAAAAATAGCATTTCCCTCAAGTGTGCATCATTTGGTATGTAACCAAAGTTAATATATCAATTTTGTCATGTAAATCTGAAACAAGGAAGGTCGTTTGTGTTTTTCAATGGAGCAGTCTCTTGAAAAAATAGACATCCATGCTTCATGCTTTGCATCCCATTGTGTCCACGCTGTTCTGCACAGTGTTCTTCATCTGTTCCCAAGAATACTTTGTATATTACACACAACTGAAAAAGGGGGAAAAAAAAAGTGCTGAAATAAGATTTGGTAAGGAGCAGCATTGGAAATGTTTGACCTTGTGTATAAAACATGGACACATTAGTCCTGTGTGTGTAAGGGTTTAGATGGATTTCCTTCTCCTCATGAGCTGGTGATTGTCTGTGAAGCTGTGGAGACCCGGAGACACCGAGCTAATGGGCGAAGGGAAGAAGCTGTTTTTCAAGGTGCTGGGTGAGATCTCCTCAATCCTATAAGAGACCGAGTGAAAGTACTGATTGGGATTCAGCTGCGAGCTGAATGAGTTCTGATGGGAAAAGGCACAGCCCAGGCCTCCCCCAGAGCTGCCGAAGTCATGCGAGTGGTAGTGCATACAGGAGCAAACTGACTGCAAATCAGTCACTTCCGGCCGGTATGGCTCGCGCCGCCGCCGGCCCTGCTGCAGCGTCTCGTCCTGGATGTGGATGATCATGCTGTTCCGGTTGCCGGCTAGCGAGGCCCGTTCCTCGGCGTCCCGCCGCTCGTCCTCGCTGTTCATAGTCAGGAAGCGGAGCACCACCAGGTTGAGGAAGGCCCCGATAACCGTCAGGCCGACCAGGATATACATGAAGCTAAAGGCCACATACAGGGGCTTCTTCTGGAGGGCCCGGTTTTTTTGAAGGGCCACAAAGTCCCCAAAGCCTATAGTTGTTAATGTGATGAAGCAGTAATAATAAGACTGGAAGAAGCTCCAGTCTTCGTAATGGGAGAAGGCAGCGGCGCCGATGCAAAGCGTGCCGATGCAGGAGAAGAATCCTACAGTCACCATGTTTTCCATGGACACGTCGGTGATGCTCATGCCGCAGCACTTCTTGATGCGCTTCAGGAGGTACTTGACAAAAGTGTTCATCCTCTCGCCCAGACTTTGGAACATAACAAGAGTCAAAGGGATTCCCAGGACGGCGTAAAACATGCAAAAGGCCTTTCCTGCGTCAGTCCCCGGCGCTGCATGCCCATACCCTGAGAAGAGAGCAGACAGACAGCACACATTAGTGAAAGATTTCACCGGGCGCTTGCGAGGCGGCGGTGGCGTTGCAAGCCTCATACTCACTACTCAAAAAGCCCCATATCAGCTTTTGTTTACAAACATGACCAAGCAAGAAATCTTCTTAAGAGTCTGCAAGCACTGCCAAAAGGAGTATTGAATAGGTGCATGCCACAGAAATGTGTCTGCTCATTAATCTTATTTGGACTCAAAGATTATGGCGGGCGGGGCAGTCCAATTAGTCAGAAGTTTCCGGTGAGGTAGAAGAGTTTGTGGGATGGATCTGAGAGGAGTCATGGGAGAGCCAATGAAGCTTTTAGCTTAATTAAACTTTATCTTTAGCCCACAAACTGCTGACTCACACACAAACAGACTTTTGAAAAATCAACCTGTGGGGCTAACAATAGGATCCATACACTGTGATAGGTTTAATTTTTCAAATTCAATACAAATTGTTTGATGCGCTTTGCAGGAGATTACAGTATGAATGAAGCTGTTGAATATGCGGGGCTGGGAAAAAACAAAAAGAAAGAGTGTCGTATTGATTATTGCTCCTCTACCACGGCCAATAACTGTGAGCATTAAACACTAAAATCATAGCCAGCAAACGCCCACCCTCAGCTGGCATGTGCATCAATTCAACAACTGCCTTCCAAATGGAGTCATAATATTTTTGGTGTACTGTATGGCATTATTTATTTATTCATTTTTGACATGTCCTGAGCAAGTTTCGTATTTTTTTTACGCTCTCAGATATTGATTTTGTGTTTTCCCATATGGCTCTCCGCCCACTGGAGCATGTGTTTAGTTACACTTTAAAAAATAACGACTCGACTGCAGCAATGTTATTGGCAGGAGCAACCAGGGCACTTATTTGTATGTACAATGTGTATTATCAGCCTGAGGTAAAAAGAAAAGTACTGTACCAGTACTGTGAGGAGAAATGCATTATCAAGGTATGAAAGGTAGAATTAATTATGTGATATTTATATAATTGATCCTATATTGTATCAGTTTCCTTTATTGAAATTGACAAAGTTTCAGAGTTCCAAATTCATTTAACCCTCCTGTTATGTTGCGGGTCAAATTGACCTGTTTCCAAGTTTAAAAATACAGGAAAAGTGTTTTTAATAATTTTTGGAGCATCGGACAACATAAACACACACACACAAAATGTCATCTCTGCAAAGCAAAGACTTTTCTGTCTTTAGTAGGGCCATTGCCGTCTTAACTTGGCCTTAGATTGCCGTCTTAACTTGACCTTAGTTGTTGTGTACAGACATTGCCCCGTTCAGTAGTGGAATGTAAGAATACCTCAAGTTACAAACTTGAATTGATACAAGTCAATAAAGTAGAGGTCACTGATTTTAGGGGACATAAACAGAAAAAAAACATCATTTTGAGTGGAAGGGGACTCTAAGTAGTAATTTATTCCATCTATGATAAAAAATAAAACTAATAGGTATCCACTTTAGCCTTGTATCTGCTAAAAAAGAACATCTATAGATTGTATCTCGGACCCAGTGTATGAAAGTAGCTGCCTAATTCAAAGCAAAATCTGTTGAAGAGATCTGATGCTGGTTCAATACTAAAAAAACAAATGGAAGTGGAAGAAAAACCCAAATCGTATCTCCATGACTAAACACTTATCCATATATAATGGTGCTCATCCTTTGCAACCCAAACTTTATTACATTTAAACAAAAAACCCAAGATGTTGCTACATCTGAAATGAGTGGGAGAAAGCCATATATTTATATATAGCTGTTACTGACATTCAAAACTAACTTCACTCACTCTAATAATCCTGCTTTCCCTGCCAGCTAGTGTTGATCTTCTACATCCTGTGCAGCAGTAGTGATGTTTTGCGGCACTATAATGCCATGTGTACACAAACACAGCAGACCACAGCTGACCACCCCCTGCCCTGGTGTTACACCAGTGAGGAAATATGCTCTACAGAGCATTAACACTTTGCCATACCGATAACCATTTTCAAAATATCTTCCAAAAGTTTTACATTTTCCCTTCCTTCCTGCTTATGCCATCCATTTATGTTTATCACAGAGCATTGTGAAGATAAATTGTCTCGAAATGCACTTGTGGGTTTTATTATCTGCATCCACAATGATGCATAACAGTGATAGATAATTTTTGACCTTGGAGACCAAACCAACATGGTGGATTATTTACAGTATTTAAAGTAAGTTTCAGTCTTCATAGTTCATAGCGAGCTGAAATGAATAGAACAATGTGGGCTGCCAGCAAACAATCTAAAATGCTGTGGCATGGTCTGGAAAATGTGAAACAAAAATGTAAAGTGCATTTAACTGTGGTGAAAGATGTGGTATTACTGGTGGAGCCTTGAAGTTTGAGGTCTGTGCAGGACGGTGAAGGATCAGCTGCGGGTCAGCGGCGGCACACTATGTCACTGCTGTGCACTGACTGCAGATGAGCTGAGTTAATTCCTCGGACAATGAGCGCATAACGGTATTTCCACAGGTTTCTATCAACAACAGCAACCTTGTTAAAAAATGCCTTAAACACACAATTCTCCACTGTTCTCTCATGCAACCAGAAGGGATAATAAAAGTAATATGCTTTGTGGAAATGAGCTAATCAAGACAAATATGATGCAAATCTAGGGCCTTTTAAATCTGTCTAAATTTTTTCTAGAATCCACTTTATTTTTTCTCAAATTCTGTGTTTTCCATCCTCATTCTATCAAAATTTTATGATTAAAGCACATTTTGTCATCAGGAAGACTGTCTGGTCACATTGTGAATCAATGAATAAGAAAATTAAAAATTAGATTATTTATTAATTAAAAATCTAACAAACATGACTGAATTGGATATAATACAACATTGTGCTATTTTTTGCACTTCTCCTCATAGCTTAGTGAATGCATTAATATAATAATTAATACAACCCAATAAATGTTATTTTTACAAATGTGTTTACACATTATTAACATCTTATTTAAAAAAAAAAAAAAAAAGGACATGGTTATTGGTAGCTGCTACCTGCTACTGCTTTTTAAGTCCCCTGCGGTGGGTCACATACATATCACATCCTTGAAGCATCATGCTCATCCTGCCCATGGTCCCATGCAGCCGGCTGTTTTGTTCTTTATTAGGAACCGTTTTGGTGCTGTCACTACGTCCTATTGCAGCTTAAAGGCGAAATCACTTGCAATCATACCTTTTTATATAGAACAGCAAGGTGGCATAACTGTGCAGCAGTTCCACCTTGAACAGGCAGTAAAGGAGCTTTTGAGACGACATCCATTTGACCTTGGAGATATGTGTGAGGGCTACCTTGATGCAGAGTCATCAGGTGCTGAATCCGGAGTCTGGACGACCCGAGAAGCACAAAAGATCAGGAACTGACCTAGCTTGGCTGACCGAGAAAAAAAGACTGCGATCAAGCTAGCAGTCGCATATCTTTCCTGTCAAACCTACCAATGCTGAAGTTGGAGACAACATAAGCAGAATAGAGGGAAGTCTTGGTAGCGATAGCAGAGGACAGAAGCTACGTGCCCATAAAAAACCCAAACATTTATTCCAAGTTGTTGTTTTTTGCAAGTCTCTGTGAAAAAAATGCTCATAATGGTAAAGGAAACTTTTGTCATTGTTTTTGTCGATTGCAACCCCATTTTTCCAAGATATTCCGTGTTTTATAGCTGATTCCATTCCATTCCATTTTTTTATGATCTAACTCTGTGATTCTATTTTTTCTGCAAGACATGAGCAATTCATAGTAGTAGTCTCTACAGTGTTCTCACACAATTTATTCTGACACCTTTGCATGCAGCTTGTGAAAAACCCATCGGGGTCAAAGTAAAGATCGTGCGAAATGCAGCAAAACATGCTTTTGGCATCCCAAAATTGTTTGTCAGTTCTAATTACATTGCAGGACATATTTGTATTCTACCCAGCCATCTGTCTTCTTCCCTCCTTGCTCAAAATTAGCAAATTAATTGATATTGATTCTTATTGCTTGAATTTTCTCTTGTGCAGTAATTAGGACATAATGAATTACAGTGGCAGCTGGGAAGAGACGACAACTTTCATTCGATTTGCGCGACGACTCAACTGCGCGGGCAGATTACCACAAATCCCCTCCGCAGATAATCTCTCAACATAATGTCTCACACTTAGAAGACATCATACCAGCTAAAGACTATTTCTGTTTAGACGAGTCATTTGAGGTTTCTGTGTGACTGTCGCTCTAAACAGCTTCTCCCCTGCTGCAATCACACTGGAGTGTATTAAGTATTGATTCAACCGTCGCCAACTGCAGGGTCACCACACTTATGTGTTCCTGTTAGATTTGCCAAAATCTTTTTAAGTTTAAAACAGATGATTGCCTGACAATGTGTGCTGATGGTTGATAGCATTGCGATAACAACAACACAGGGTGTCATGAAAGCAGTATATCAAATAGATAAAAAGCTCTGAACTCATGCCCACAGTGATGTCATAGCAGCTCATGTTTCAGATTAGTGTCTTTGCAATTTCCAAAGCAATATGTAGAAGGATAATTAACATGGATTAGCAGGGTCTCAGAGGAACGACCTGCAGACCTACAGAGTGGATATTAACTACAAGTTATCATCTGTGATGTGTTTGAACCAGATAATGTCCGCTTGGCTACTGTCTTTAATAGATCAATAAAGATGACAACTAGTGGTGACGATTGCAGATTTCAACCATCTGAAGAATTTCTTCACTGTTGTTCACTCAGGTTAATGGACCTACATTGTATAGCACATTCCTTGTCTTCTTACCATTCAAAACACTTGTGACACCTGTCACATTTGCCCATTCACACACACATTCATACACTGGTGGCCAGGGCTACTGTAAAAGGTGCCACTTGCTACTCAGTATCCTTTTCAACTTTCACTCAATGGTAGAACAGCCATCTGGAGCAATTTGGTATTCAGCGTCTTGTCCAAGGATACTTTGACATGGGGGAGCTGGGGATTGAACCACCAATCTCCCAAAGGGTGGACAACTTGCCACCCTGTTCAGCAGCTCAGGTGCTTTTTACCTGGAGCCAAATTTTTTAGAGTTCTCTAAATAAAGCAGTTTCACATCACAAATCAGTGTTTTTCTTCAAATTGAATTAACTTGAGTTAAAACAGTTTCAATTATTCTTATTTTCAGGTAATTATACAATTAAAGAATATATCCAGTATATCCCCCTAAATCCTTTAAACTGGACTTAAGGTTTTCAATTTGCTTTTCTAGACTGGTAACTTTTATTTTCTTTATGGAAAATCAACTACTGCACAAGTTCAGATGCAAAACTATGGTCTCTCGTGAAACAAAACGCACACAAGAAGTAATTGCTTAGCGCTAAATAAGTAAAAGATGTTTTGTTTGTTTTTTTTTCTGAGCCAGTCTCTTAAAGTATTTCTTTGAAGTTGTTGATGGGATGTGTGGTTTTCTGCAGCGCCGCTGCACTCTGTAATCTGTTTGTCCTGTTATAATGACTCTATTATCTGCTGTTGTCTTGGGAACAGACATATTTGCTCTGCCACACAGAGCCTTGCCACGCACAGGTGCTTTTGTGCTCATGAGTGCACAGGTGAAAACGTGTGTTCAGTGCAGTGTGTATGCAGTGGAAAGAAAGTCACGCTCTTTAATGAACGATAAAAGCATAAGAAAAGGCCTGGTCACTCAAACATTACATAATAAGACACATTTGGAAAATGGACAGCCATGCAAGCACCCTAAAGAGGAGGACGTAACATATTTTCAATCTATATTCTCTTGCCAGCTGCAGCAGACAAGATTTGTTTGCAGAAACACACCAAGTCTTATCAGCCAGAGGCACAAAGTGTGTCTGCAACAGAGAGGCGCTCTGCAATCGACTAATTGAGATGCTGTAAGTTTGTGAGCATGTAACTCTGATGTGGGGAAGCTCACTAGTAGTCTTTGAGAAATTGTCTCCAAAACAGATTTTTGATAAAAAAAAAAAAAAAAAATCTTTCTGGGCCTCCTTTTGTGAAACTTAATATTTGAGGAGGTTGGATTATAATAAACAATACAACAACTGATTGCTAAAAAAACACATATTGTAATAACAACTGCAGATGAAAATCATTGTCAGCATTTCTCCCTAATCCTGGCATTCAAAAGTGGAGTAAAACCAAATCTGCTGGCCATCTGCTAAAAAATGACACACAAAAAAAAATTAGTAACAAAATAATTTAGTAAAATTATCATTTTCTTTGTACCTTAGTATTAGTTAAAATAAACAGCTTTCCAGGTCAGTCCAGTGCAACCGTTTCTCTCTCAAAACATTTCAATTGGAACATTTTCTGTTTCACTGCACATCTGTTGAGTCACTCTTTAAATGTTTGAACAAACCAGAGTGGGAAGTGTGATAACACGTCTACACAAAGGTGCCTCAAGAAAATATTTTTAGAGTCACTGGGAGTAGGTAGAGGCAAAAACTGTAGCTAAACACACTTCCATGTCAAAGTCTTATTTTTCTACAACCTCCAGCCACTAAAGAACACGTGTTCAGCCCCGATAGCAGCTCTGTGAGACCGCATACTGATGTGTTTACGCTGACAATGCTAACATGCTCATGTGGCAGGTGTGTTTACCATGTTTTCTGTCTTAGTTTAGCGCGTTAACTTGCTAACATTTGCTAATGAGCTCTGAGCACAAAGAACAGCTGGGTGTCAATAGTTTTTCATGTTGTAAACCAAAACATTAAGATAAAAATTACATCTTGACATTATGGTGGCACTTAATGAAAAGAAGGAGATCCCCAAAGGAGAACATGAATTCATGTACCAAATGTCAATCAAGCAATATCATTAACAGCTCTATATGTCAATTCATGGTGGCGCTAGAGGTAAAGTCAGAGGATCACAATAGTTATTGGGATACATTGTCTGAGAACAAGCTGCAAACGCTGGGGCAGAAAAATAACAAGTAATGCTGAAGTGCCAAAAACTACAGTTCCTTGAAATACCGCTTGAGTCTGGCTCCACAAACAAGTCAATCCCCACAGACCCCCATGTTCAAATGTCTTACTTAACAGCAGAAATAAACATGTTTACAACGTGGTACAAAAAAACTATTTTAGTCTCTATCAATAATTTCTCATCATCTGTAGGCATAGATGTAGCTGTCGCTGTGTTTTCAGTTCATGAAACTTACTTGTAACATTTTGGTTACCTAAAAAAGTCTTGTTCAGGGTTTGGTAGTACAAAAACACTCCCAAAAGAGTTGAATGTTTAGTTTTTCAGGTTGCCTAAATACATAATACTATAGACATAGAGCAACTCTGTGTGTTATGTTTTTGTTTTGTTTTTGTGTTGTCAGTTTCTCATTGCTTGGTGTTCCATATTGAAACTTCTTGAAACTTGATTCATTAATTTAACTTTAACTTTTTTAATTGCATGTTTTAGAAAGTGCAATATAAATAAAACTTTACTTACTTACTTACTTACTTATTTACACCTGGTTTTAATAGTTTTAACTTGTTTTTTTCACAAGCATAAATAAATATCATTATCTCAATTAACTGTAGTTGAAATAGCACCATGCTAACAAAGCTACCAGCTAGTGTAAGGGTAAGTTCTACTCTCTTGTCCAAATATAGTCACTCCTGGCTTGAAAAATCCAAGATGGCGGCAGGCAAAATTTTGAACTCTGAACCAGAGTCCACAAACCAATAGATGACATCACAGTTACTATTTTCCAGTTTTTTAAAGAGTCTAAAGGGAGACGTTTTCCTTCAGGGCTTAGAACCCTGAATGTCTGAGCAAAATTAATGCCAGTCCATCCAAAAGTTGTTGAGAATTTTAACGGCATAAGTAAAGAATTTGACCTGCTGGTGGTGTTAGATTAAAAGTCGGGGGATCAGTCATTATGATTATTCCTCTCTGGTCTTGACTGCTATAACAGCCCTCTGGCATGGCCAGCAGTATGCACAGTAAAAACTCTGCAAACGGTCCAAAAATGCAGCAGCACGTCTGGTCTTCACCCAGCCAAAAACAGCTCATGTTGCTCCACTTTTCATCACTCCCCTGGCTCCCTGTGGGTGCTCGCATTAATTCAACTCACTAATGCTCAGCCAAATAGTGTCCAAAATCATGACACCCACTTGGTCTATGAGCCTCCTTGTTCAAAACCATCTACAAACGGACAAGTTCTACCATCACTGCAAGACAAAAAAACTCAATACAAACTTGTCCCTTGTATGCTCCTTAGCTGATGGAGTGAGCGATCAAGCTCAATTTGGTCAGCAGAATCTCTGTCCGTCTTCAAAAATTGCTCGACCTGCCTCCTCTGAGAGTACCCACCCACCATGCTCTTTCAAATGCAAATTCTAATTCTAATCAGCTTTATTGGCATGAATGTTTACGTTACATTGTTCCCAAAGCAAATTAACAGATAATTAAATACAGAAATGCATTTAAGACACATGCCATATACATACTTTCTCAATCACATATAAACATTTAGTGTAGTGTAGTGTCTTTCTCTATCTCTTGATCTTTCTTGTGCTCTTTTTTTAAAGTCCTTTTCTAGACACTCACATGTTGCTTCACGCACCTGCAAGCCTTGTAGCTCTTGAGGAACCAGGTGTTGAGGCAGTTATTCCATGAAGCACTCTTTGTGAGCTCCCGTAGCTTTGATCTTACCGTACTTTTACATTGCTTCAGAGCAATGTGTCCGCCAAATGAATGAATAAACGTGACTGATTCATCCTCTGACAACCATAAATATTTGTATCACATAATGGAGATCAGTTCGTATGTTACTGAAAAAAAATGTTGACTTCATGTTGATTAGAAGAAAGGTCAGGGGATCACTATAGTCATTGTGAATGTATCCTCTGGGGACCGTGAATGTCTGTAGCATGGCTAACAGTGTATCTTAAAGGGCTTATAATTATTAACCAAGATAATACTTGAAAACCAAACAGCAGATTTGACTATACATGAAAATATTTCCCTAAATCAAAGCTACTTATTCAAACAGATGCCACATAATCTCCTTCAAACCAAATGCAGCCGTCTATTTCTCAGCTGTCACAAAATTCACTCTATAATTGAATAAATGTATCGCACCCCCAGTGGCTCTCCACAGTCATATCCCCAAGTGCCTCTAATGTTTGACACATTTATGAATATACCAAGGCAGCTCTTATCATAAACTGCATGACTCAACCTTTGTTTGGCTCCAATCCACTTTACTATGACTTATTTTGAATGTCTGCCCACACCCACAATGTGATCTCCATAGGTCTGTGCGAGCAAGTGTGAGTCATTGTTGTTCATACTCTTAAGTGAAACAGCCGGCAGCCTAAATCCAATTATTATATCATTCTATTATTATATCATAAATATTTAATTTTCTCTGTACTGGAAGGAAAAAAAAGGAACATCTCACGGTCATGTAATGGCTTAATGAATTAGCCAACAGCCTACATCTTGAGTTCAGGCACCGAGATCCAGCGGCCTCTCATCTGCTACCAAGTGATTCAACATTAATCCCTAAAAGCAACTGAATTGTAGAAATCATTTCTCTGCAACATTAAATATCCATTACAAAATAAGAGAAATCTAAGTTAAAAATACCTGTAGATGTTGTGTATAAAGATTTCATCACAGTCTGAAGGTGCAGGCTGTGCAATTTTTTTTTTATCTCATACACGGTTTGTCAAATTCAGCTAATATCCCTTCATGGTCTGCTTACAGTCTGTTCTCTGTGCATGCTGTGTTCATACATAGCCCTGGCTCTGTAAAGAAATAAACAAAGAGGTTTGGAACAAGCCACGCAACACCATGCCAGATACTCTCCCTCTTCCACGTCCTCGCCCACGTGGAACAGAGCTATAGTAGTAGATAGTAACGAAATGCAAATATTGCTCAGTCGTCACAATAAATGTTGGCATTACGCATTTCTGCAAACCACGAATATGTAACATCTGTGCATTTCGTACATGTCATATCAGTGTTTCTCAAGTGGGGATAGTGCCATGAAAAGTGGGAATTTTAAGCCAAAACTTGATCTTTTCCAGGCCATAATCAATCGCTTTTGTGAGTTTCAACATATCCACTAGACAGTAATGGTTTGCAGAAATGCACAATGACCACATTTATTCTGGTGATTGGTTGGTAATTAACATCTTAGATACTACAGTCTTTGTCTAAAATTGACTCCACCCTTAACACAAGCAAACAACCTCACAACTGTATTCTGGTTTGGATGTAAATGTTGCTTTATCCAAATGCACCGAAATTTTGAAATTGAGAGAAAAGCACAGAGAAAAACATAAATGCAGAAATCACTCATATTTTTTTTCCAATGTAGCTTTATGCTAGCAGCTAGGTGCCAACTTTGCCTGCAAGCCATTTGGTGCTGTACAGGTGGTGTACAGGGGGGTTGTTCAAGCTTTTTTCCTGTTAAGCTGAGTGTTAATTTCAACAAGGCTGATGAACCAAAACACTAAAATTGTGGGTGTAAAATCCAAACATTGAGCTTAAAGATGCTAAAATGCTCACTGGAGCTGAGAGGTGATTATTCTTTAGTTTTTGTCAATACCAGTGACCCCTTTTAAGTTACACCAGGGTTTCCTCACATTGATTTAATTACAACATTACAACATTTATTTATTGCGACAAGCCACAATTAAATCATGGGCTACCAAAAAAAGATTTTCAAATTTTGGAGCTAGACCGATCATCAAGAGCGCTACTAAAATATTTGTTTGGTTATGCATTGCACCACACTCACAGAGCACACAGCATACTCTGGGCACAGATGGAGCAGCTGAATGCCAGGTTCAGTGAAAGTGAAACTTAAATCATTCATTCTGCTGGGTCTATAAGTTTGCATTCACTCACAGCAGCTGCCTGTCTCATCAATCAATCTGACCTGACCGGCTCTAATAAAATAACCACTGCTTAAGTCACGAACTGCTGCTGAGGAAAAAAAGAACTCATGGAAAGCTTCACCTGTGCCATGATCAGCGAACACCTCTAAATTTGGAGAGGGGACACAGAATGATACAAAGGGATGCACATGCATTTTAAATTCATCAGCTACTTTTTAATTTTTCCGTAAAATCTTTTAAAGCAAAACCACTGCAATGTACCCAATTTAGGCATAAATACAGTATATAATTTTCACACTTAATTAAAATAGAAACACACTTGCCTAACATTTGACCTTTTGAATACCTTATTTTGCAAGAGAGCACAGCAGGGAAAGGATACCTCGCTTTTGTTTTTCACTCATTTTCATGCATTGCTTGTTATTTAATCCATACCATCCATTATTCATAAAACTATCAAGGTAGTCCCTCATTAGTACCTACACACAGCCTGGGTAGTTACTCTACAAGTGTCGAGCAGTTGCTTAAATCAACGCTTATTTGATCCGTAGGTTAATCTGCCTCATATTACTCCAGGTGCCCCAGCAGCATTAATTGCTCACAGGCCATGGCATTTTAATGAAGGTCAAGAAGAGCAGGGAGCACAGAGGTGAGAACACCTTGTTCAGCTCTCTGCCTGAGTCTCCACTACGTCATCGACAAGAGCTTAATGTGTCTGGGAAGTGGGAAAACCATGGTTACCTACCACAGGCAAGGGACCTTTCACTATCAGTGCTTTTTGAAACACTAAGTCTGCACACAATCCCACTTTGTTATGGTGCCATAACGGTTATGGTCTTTCAGCTGCTCGTTGTCTTAGCTCTATTGTTAAGGGGAAAAATGTCAAACATAAAATTGTGCGCCAACAAAGAGGCAATTCCACCGATATCAGAGATGCCCGCCTGCAGCACGGAAAGATCACATTTACATTTTAAGTGTTTCGTCCGGTGCTTTTATCCACAGATGTGCAAGTGCAAGATCACAGAGAGTAACATGGGAAAGACATACAAATAGCAGATTCACCTTACTGTCATCATCCAGCATGGTTTCATAAATGTTGTTTTGCGGCTCTCAACGACCGACTTATTTAACACAAAAATGACTCCAACTATAGTTTTTCAGCGGTGAAATATTGGACTCTGGCTTAGGAATGTTCTCGGTTTATCTGGAACACACAAAAAGTGCTAAATGCAATACAGAAAGAAAACAATTTAATTATGGATAAGGAATAAAACAAAAAACATTGCTTCTGCTTCGCTAATGTTTTTAGCTGCTCTCTCCTAGAAAATACCGACTGTGATGAAAATATCACATTTTGTTCTTGAAGTCGAAATTATTTTAGGTTAAGATTTCATGGCTGTGGTTCAACAATACTACTATCATGATGGCTAAATAGGGACAAGATCTGTTTCACATGAGGTAGCTTTTTTCTTCTTTTTCTTGTTAATCACTATCATACAATTATATCACACTGTTTTTTAATGTGTGTTTTATTTTATTGGCTCTTTTGTAGAAAATACATTGAGAGTTACTGTTTGCACCTGTTAATAAGTGAAAGTTAAGTTTTTGATCCAGTAGAATGAATGGTTAAGTTTCACTTTCAATGGGCATGATGTTCTGCTGACATGTCTTTGCTGCAAGTGTGCTATAAATAACCAAATGGTATTTATAATACAGTAGTGAAAATAGAAGTTTATTTTGAAAAGACACTGCATGTAATGAGTGTAAGTTGACAGTTGTCATGTATAACCACTGACCAAATAACAGTACTTGGCAAGTTGGGAGTGAGAATATGTTTCTAGAGAGGAAACACTCATGTCAGATAAACATCTCCATTTTACCTTAAACTCTTATGGATTCTTCCAAGTGTCAAATCATATGCCCAAGGGTGACCTGACAAATGCGTCAGTTTAGGAATACAAGACAAACACAGACCCCACGTGAATATTGAGGCATATGCAATGACAGGATTTAAGAAGCATCTGCCAAACTACATATATTGCTTGCATCTTTATTCACACATTTCCTGGAAGTTCTCAAGGTCTCTGAATGAGCAAGTGTGTGACTGCCCGCAGCAGCAATTAAAAAAAAAAAAGTAAATAAACATGAATAAAATTTGTTTGTGTAAGGTCATTTTGTTTTATCTGTGTGCTCAGTAGATGATGTGAAGCCAGCTGTATTAGGAAATGTGAGCGTACCCTTGCAGAGTCAATTTACAACAAGGATTGTGCAGCCTCAAATCTGTAGTCCCTCAGTTGTCTGTTTGCTCTTGAGAGCTAATTTTTTTCTTGGAGAGACAAGGTAGATGATACACAAAAGGGAGTCTGAGCTACAAGCTGAGCAGCCTATACAGAGGAGCTGGTAATCCTCAGTATTGCCTGTGGGAGACGTTACTCCTTCGAGAATTCCTTAAATCTTGAGGTACAGCCAATGCATGCTAGGTATGTAATCCATCTCATGACTAAGTCCCGCTATGTCTATCCTAATTCTCTTAATGACACTTGCATCAGAGGATGCGGATCCATTAATTCCATGAATGGTTATACTGCTATTTTGTGAAACAGGCTCTTCTCATGAGTGTGTTCCCCGATGAATCTGAGCAGCAGTGCAGGATTCAGCAGGGAAGCGCAACTAACAACCCCCTACGGCTATGAAGAACAGAAGCCAGCAGACACACGTCACCAAGATATGGGACACACAGAATGCACAAGGCAAGAGATGCCATCACAAAGTATGGTAATGAGAAAGTAGGAAAGAAGGAGCCGGGATGGCAGAGGCAGAATCAGAGGAAACAGCCACAGACAACAGGGTTTTGTAGGCAGAAGTAATAAGACAAAGGCCTAACGAGCATCATGGGTAAGACTGATAAACTGGTGATCTCATAACTCCCTGTATTTTTATATGTGATTGAGATTCAATATCTGGTATTTTTAGCCACACTTGGGTATCTAGGATGACAGTGTTTGTGCTCATTTATGTTTAACATTAGATACAGAGACGGAGAGAGCTCTCTGTCAGTACTTTGTTTGTTTTGTCCATATTTTTGTTTTCTGAAAGCGAAAGAATTTAGTTGAAATGGTGCATTACCACCAGAGAACGTATGGGCAGTGTAGTGCTGCTCAGACAAGACATGGCCATGAACATATTTAAAAAATAGCAGAATGAACCTGTTGTATTGTGAAAAGATTTCACCATCCTCGTCATAATTAACTTAATGGCCTAAAAACCACTGTCAGCGTCTGTCAGCACTGCCGCAGTTAAAAGGCATATCACTACAACGTCCTCCACCGCCTTGTTTTTGGTGTGACTCTGACCTCTAGTTCCATCTATTGGCTGTATCTTTGCTGTCAAAAAGGACATGTAATTTTGAGGGCAGTGATGTTTACAGCGTTTGAAACGAACGTATCTATTTTTCAGATTCAGAAAATGTTTTTGTCTGTCATGACAGAAAATCGTCTTAGACGTAGTCTCAGCATACACCAACTCAGACAATAACCATGCAGCATGTGTTTCTAAAAAAACAGAGTAAATACTTCATACAATAATTTAGACAGAATAGACATCACAGTATACTGCCATGTGCAAAGTGGCATAGTGTTTATGTAAATATGGATTACTAACATGTTTGTGGCAGCTGGATTGAAGGAGTTTTTTTTTTTAGTGTTTTTCTCAGCCAGGAGGACTTTGTAGCAGTGACCTGATGGTAGTAGCTGGAGGGACTTATGCAGATGGTTAGTGAGATCTTTTATAATGTGATTAGCTTTTGTACATAAAGGGAGTATAAATAAGCCTTTAGTCTGTTAGTTGTGCATTTCACCACTGTGGTCCGGATTGAAACATTACAACAAATGTCGGAGGGATTGCCATGAAATGTGGACAAATAGTCATAGTCTCTTACTTTAGCACCACCATGAAACTTGTGGTTTTGCGTGGAATGTCACAACAATGGAATATTGAATAGAATGCTGTAAAAGATTTTGGATGCACATTCATGTCTCCACAGAATGATATTAAACACTTTACGAATCTTCTGACTAACAATCTTTATGACCAAATACCAGGAAAACCATGATACTCCTAGCAGCTGTGGTTCTTATTCAGAGCTATGTCAGCATGCTAATTTGCAAAAATAAGACTGTCAGCGTGGTTACCATCATACCTACTGAACATCAGCATGTTGTTACTGTGACCATGTTAGCATTGAGCTCAAAGCACCTTTGTGTGTGCTGTAGGCATATCTGCCTCAAATACCCCTTTTCTGTCAATCAACTCTGGTTCTTGCCTCAGTTCTGTTAGGGATTCTTGAAACTCCGGTGCTATCTAGCAAATCAGCCACAGTTTTGAGTGGAACCATTGTAATTAAGTATGCATCATCACCTGAGTTTGTTGCAGAATGCACAACAGAAGTAAACAGCAAGACAGCAGATTACACTGTTTGACTGAGGTGTTTTAAGGTAGTTTTTATCTTGCTGACAGTGTCAGTGCTGTTTGATTCAGTTATGTAACATTTGTATGCTCAACATCTAGGCAGTTGAAGACATTTCATACACCATGTACAATAACCCTTTTAGCCAATTGAATCTGGTCCAGAACATTATAGCTGCTCAGATTGATTATCAGCAGAACAACACAGACTCGGGCTACATTCTCACTGAAGCCTGGACTGCTGCTAATTGTTGATGTTTTTTGGCTGTAGTTCTCTTAAATGATGAAACATATATCCACAGAGTAACAATGATGAAAAAGACATCCGAAATTTTTGCTCAGAACACATTCTAGTTTTCATGTGCAGCTTCAAGTTTTGCTGAATTATTTATTGTTCCTCCCTTTGTTCTGTTTTGTTGTTCTGGCTGCTGATAATGAGTCAGCCAAGCTGTCGAAGGGGCCAAAAACTTGACAACTGTCTTGACAAATGCATGTGGTTTAATATTCCAGCGCAGTCGCCAGGAGAAAATGTTGGCATTTGTATGTTTCTGCAAACATTTGTACATTTCATATGAATCATATCAACGTTTTCAAAGTGATAAAGTATATGAGTTAACTTTGTCATTGGGAGGTGGAGAAACAAAGTACAAAACTGGTTGTGGGTGTTTTTTAGACACCCATCACCACGTTTTCTTTTGTTTTTGTTTTTAGAAAGAATAGTGGCAATAAAGGCTTTATTTTGTCACCGAGACATCGCTGCATTTCTAGCAGCCTTTTAATTACCAATTCTGGGTGTTTTTAAGTGACCCAAAACTGTGTTTCCACCAGGGATATTGCCACAAGAAACAATTTTCTGTAATGAGATCTTGTTGCATTTTAAGCGGCTTTTAAGCCACCAATTATGGGTGATTTTTAGGTTTTTTAGCGAGTCATGGCTGCATTTCTAGCTGCTTTTTAGCCACCAAACATGAATGTCTTTAGTGACTCATTGTGATCGTGTAATTTCCAATAGTTATGGTGGAGCAGGAAGGTTTTTCTGTTTGCCAAGATATCACTGCAGTTCTAGTGTTTATTTGGTTTTTTTTTTGTGACCTGTTAAATTGTTTCCAACAGAGACAGTGGCATGAAAAGCAGTTGTTTCTACCACAAAATTGCTGTATTTCTAGTGATATTTAAATGATGTTTAAATTTAAATGTCAAATTTAAATGTTAATAGTTGAAAAGAAAAAGGAAAGTGTTTTGGTACATTACCATGTTGCCAGTGGGAATTGTGCTGCCTATGTTTTTTTTTTTACTTAATATTTTTCTAACTATAACTAAGTGTTTTTTGGTTGCTAATCACTCATAAACAAATGTAAAGTTACAGTCCTACATAATAGCATACAAATGTAATATATCCGTGGTTTGTAGAAATGCACATTGCTAGTATTTTTTCTGGGGATTAGCTGAACATTACTTATTATTGTGGTAAGTCAACTTTAAACATCCTTAATGGACACATGCTGCAGGATCAGGAGAGATTAGTTGAGGATCACTTCACAATATCATCTGTCATCCTTTATCTGGAGATAATTCCCCTTCTGTGTATGAATGACATGATATGTCTAGTTTTGGCATCATATTTTAAAAAATTCTGGTTATGATGACAGTGATGATAAGATGGAATAACAGAGCATCTTTTGAAAATACGAATTATTTGAAATGATAGCATTGCTGCCAACTTAGATTCGCTCCTACAGTTCTCTATTTATCTTTCTAACAGTCTTATATGCATTCTTACACACACATGCACATGCACACATTCTTTCACAAAGGGGACTTAGAGGCCTACCTATCACCTGAAAACTACTAATCAACAATGAGTCACCCAACACCTTATCAGATAGTCATTGTAGCACTGCTCTTCAATCTTGCATTTTTCAGAAGCTCCCAGCTCAATGCTGTCTGAGAGCAATTTCAGTGATAAAACACCACAGGGGAGATGAGTATTAACAAAGGTGACTCATGCTTCTGCAACCTTCAAGGCAAATCATAATTCCATATTTCATCTGAAAGGATGTTTCACTAATTTCCACCTTTTTAAATGCATGCTGTGAGCTGTCTTTGAAGTCTCCCCTCTGAAGACGGTTTGTGATGTCCTCTGTCCGTGCCACTGATCTCAGACTGAGAGGGAGCTACTATAGTGATAAACATGACTGGAGGACTTTACTGTGAGATGCTGAGCTGTCAGCGGCATGCTGCAGCGATCATGCGAGCTCACAGCGGGCGGCCAAACCGCAGAATTGGTTTGAGACGTTGCTCAGGTCAAAAATGTATGCTTTGTTTTGATGGCTGAATTAATGAGTAAAACCCGTGTTAACCCTCAGGGAGCCAAACCCTTGAAGCACACAGTGTGGGCTCTTTTTGTGGGCTACATTGGTCCTCATGATAATGAAGCCACATTAGGTGGTAATTTAGTAAAAAGCTGTGTTATCAAGGAATAAAAATGCATCCTTTACTACAAAAAAGTTCACAAATGTTCTGTGTGCAGTTTTAATGCCACTTAGAGGATTACTGAAAGTCCATGCTTTCAAAGAGTTACTTTTGTTGCCGTTTGTCACTGCCAATTTGAATGAGTGGTCAAATAGAAGCTTTAAAGGACACTTTTAGCTTGTTTTTACTTGTGTCTTGTTTACGGAATTTTGGCAATCAAGACTTTTGTTAATGATAACCACTGTTTGGCATTAACATTACATATTATTTGACATGTGGAGGTGTAGGTTGTTCACATGCATTGTTTGTACATTTACCTATAAAAAGTAATAGACCAGAATTCATATAAACACATGTAATCATAAAGGCTGTGATCCTGCGACCAGTGTGACCTTACAAAAATAAACAGTAAGGATATTGTGTAGAGACCAATAGCAGTTGTTCAAAGGAGCTTCATGTGACATTTAGAGCATATCTTTGATGTGCAGATGCTTCTCAACATGGATGAGCCAAACATTACTAACTCAATAAGCAGCCTAAACAATGCCAACAGTGCTGACACAGCTAACTCGCTAAAGTGTTACTCTTGATGCTGCTGTCACAATATTAGGGGTAACTGCAGTATGAGTGCAATATAACCATAGAGTTCCACTGCTTGCATGTGCATTGCGTAAGTTGCGTTTTTGCTCCGTTCCCCCTCATCCATCAACTCCCACTGGTTGCGGTTTGAGTGCGGCACGGCACAGCACTGCCCAATCAGCTGGAGTGGCGAGACAGAGTTCCCGTGGTATTTAAAGAACCACGCGTGGTCATGTATGTGTGGTAAACACAGCAACATGGTCCATGTTGTTGGTAGTGACCTCTGAAAACCTTTGACCTGTCGACTCCAGGACTAGATGCACCCATTGTGACGTTTTGTTGATGTTGTTACCTGAAGTACAATAGGAGGTCAACACAGAATGTTTTATTCTGAAAATTAATAGGATGTTGTAATGTTTTGTCTCTGTCTGATTTCCTGTCTGCTCTGTGCATAATTTAGTTGAATTGACGCAAAGTGCTCCGGCATCTGCTAAAAATAGAAGCCTTGCGTATCTGATCCACAAGAGTCTGGACTGCTGGAGCTAGGACAAAGTCGATTCGCAACAGTGTGATCTATTTGCTCCGTCTGCCGTGGCGGATCGGAGCCGGACCGAACACGGATCTGGTGGAAATTAGCTGTAAGCCCAGTGCAAAGTGGCAGCAATGAGCCAGTGGAATACACACATGCACTAACAACAACCCACAGAGAAGCTCAGATTGCAAAACACACATTCTAACTCCACTATATCTTCACGTAGCAAATAGTGGTCTGCTGCTATATCAATGCTCAGAATGTAAACAGTACTTTTAAAGGCATAACCAATACAACTGAAAACTACAAACATTAGACCCAAGTTATCATATACAGATATTGTGTTTTACTTCAGTTACCAGGGTTGATAATATGCCTCATTGACCATGTGGTTTCTGGGCTTCATGCAGTCAACACCGCCTCATCCAATCTCCTACTGAATCCTTTCAGTGTCCAGCAAAACGTATTCCCTCCCTTAAAGTCATTTAGATGCCAGATTCCTGGGACAAAAGGGATCGAAAGCAATAGGTATTTTCAGCAACAGTTGCTCCAATTTTAGTTATTTCACCAATAAACAGTCAAGGAAAATGTCAATGGCCTGTCAATAATGTAAAGGCCAGTAATTAGCACTATGCAGCGGAGGCTTACTTGGTCTTAGCTGACAATATTGTGCCCGAGCCGTATGGATTCCTGCTTCATCACTGAGGAGCGAGCTTCTCCACCATGTTACACCTCACTCTTTGTTCCTCATTTAACAGACTGAAACACAATTTGTTGTTATTTCTCTGTCACTGAAGGAGTTCTGTTTAGTACATACTGTACATGCAGTTATGCTCAGATATTTGCAAGATTACAATACCTAAAATCAAGCTTTGTATAAAACATAAGAGTAGGGATGTATATGTGCTCCTAATTAGTGTATGGTGACACCTTTCACAATAGTGTTGTATTTTATTCTTAGAGGAATACTTCCCCTGCAAAATCATAATTTGTATATCTTTTACCCACAGTGTCTTACCTTGAATTAAAAAAAAGCTAATTTAAAACGAGTAGCTTCAGTTTTATGCACGGCTGAGTACTGTGCCTGGGCATGAGCATGTGTTTGAACTCGCAACTGCACGCTACTCATAGGCGCAAGTTTTTCACATTGTAACGTTATAGCATAACTGCATGTGTTTGGGAAATATTGAACATATGACTGGATCACTGAGACTTGGAATATGCTGCATTAGCTGTGTGTGTCTGTAAACAGATATTTTGGTACAGTTTGGTTTTTGTTTAACATGGTCCCCAATGACCTCAATTCATGAAGAATGTTCTCCTTTTTGGATTCCCCTTTCATTGTGGAGGCATGCGACAACGACAATGAATTTAAGATGCAATGAGCAGTTTAACATAAAAATGGTCATTTTAATGAATAAATGAATGAAATTCATATAAATAAGTCATGTAAATAAATCTGTGGAAAATCATGTGGAAAAAAACCATAAGCAAAACAAAACAAAATACACAAAAGCAAACAAGCCTCTTGGCCCAGTTCAGTTAACCAAAAACAAAAGATTACAAAGACTTATACAAAATCTGTAAGTCAATCTCAATAAGTTAAAAAAAAATCAAGTCAAAAATCAAGTCACTCAAACTTAAATATTATTATATGTTTAAAAAGTAGGAGTAAGAAGTGCAAACCTATTTTTTTCTACCCATATATATACATTCACATTCTATATAAATGCCTTCCCAAATGTGATATACAACCTGCTACATTATGGGCAACTATCCTAGTTTTATATACAACCCAATACAATAAAAATCGCTATCCAAATTAAAAAAAAACCCAGTGCAATATAAACAACTCCCAATTTTATATAAAAAGCATTGTAATATAACAGCTATCCTCTTTTTTATGTACAACCCAATACAATATACAGTACAAACACTTACACAAGCAAACAAGACCATTACCAATAAAAATGACCACTGTTTATGGGTAAAGTTATTCTTTTAATTAAAAAGAATTATAACAATAATAATTACCGATGATTTGAAACTAAACTGACTTGGTTCAGACATGGCCAGTATTCTCTGAGATGGTAAGATGCACAAATGCAGAATAATGAAGAGCTTGTAACTATTGTAACTATTTAAATTAGAAATCATAATTGACTTTTTTTTTTTTTTTTTAAATTTCAAATTTTATGCATATGGAAAGTATCTGCATTGCTCAGCTCATTTTCATTTTGTCTCTTTTATTTAGTTTGTGTTCACAAGTATTTGTTTTAATCTGTTCATGTCCACATTGTCTTTTATATTTTTATGTGGAAAGTACACTGCACAGGTCTAGGGCTTCTTGACCCGTTAAGTGTTTTTATGCTGGCTAAGTGAATGAATACAAAATAATTTTAGAAATGGAATTAATGATATCGCTCCACCTCAGGATACTTTTTTTTCCCTCTCCAGTTCTGTTGTTAGAGATACAAACGCCACTAAAAAGTGCTTCAGGCAAGATTAATTGCAGCATTATGTTCTACCAGATGAACTGTTGAATCAGGGCAAACCTGGAGCACAGTCACAGCATCGGCTCTGCTCAATGTTGATAACTACCATTAACTTCAAAGCATAATCTCTTTGCACTTGGTATAAAATGTCAATTAAACCTCTGTAGAGAACATTTCACCAAGCGCATTGTACTGTGCACTGCGTTGCAGCTAAGTCCACCATCCAGATGTGCAATCATTACAATTTCTTGAGACATTTAAAGTCACGTCACAGTCACATCCTGCAGCCTTGCTCCTGGCAGGACAATGAGCTGTACCAGGTGTCACTCTACATCCCCTGTTAGGCCTCACCTAATGAAGCTCATTGCCCAGCATCGGGAAATACGGCTATTGAGTGCTGCTAAGCAACAGGCCCCTTGCGCTGTTCTCGCTAAAATCACCTCCCCTGAGAAACGGACACCACTTGGCTTGCTTTGCCCCGCTGCCTCTCTGCCGACACACTTGTATCAGGGATGTGTTTTGCTCTAGTCAAAAGGTCATCTCAAACTGATGTCTCGGGTCTTTTTTTTTTTTTTGCAAGACGAAGACGTGATGTTAGTCCCAGCTTGTCTGTGATAATGTTGACCCACAGCAGCCGGGCAGCCTTCGCTAATGGTCAGCTGGTTGCCTCTTGGCTCTATGCTACAGCTTGTTTGGCCTCCCAGGACTTAGGACAGCCAAACAGAACAGCACTGACTCTCCCTCCTTACTTTTGTCGACTTTGCATCACTTTTCATGCCAGTTATTTCTGCAGCATGTATAATACACATGCTGGAACTGATTAGGCTTTGCATTTACATAAATCATCAGGTTTACAGAGCACAGACTGAACACCTGCGTGCATAATGCTGCAGCAAGCACGCAACTGCGCAGTCTTGAAGAGCGCATGTTGCATATCATGTTGCATAATAATAACTCAGCTGAACATTGTATTCCTTTCATTTGTCATGCATTAATAAATCTACAGTTAAAGAAGTTTTTCACTAATGGATAGGTGGCCTTTTAATAATACTAGTCCATCAATGCAATAGAAATGCACAAATTTGAAATTAGTGCTACATGACCAGAGAAAACAGAGACAAACTTTTGCTCAGGAGGTAGAAAACCATGTGAATTTGTACATGTGGAACATATTCTCATCGAGCAGGTGGTATGATTTCCTATGAAAATGCATGCAGAACAGTTTGTATGATATCATGGAAATTGTCGCCCCACAAATTATGTAACATCCTTAACCTGAAGTGACAGAATTAACATACAGTTTAAGAAAGTCTGTTTTTTTGTGCCCATCCATCACCGCAACCTGACAAGATCACTTGGGACTGCCTCCTTTTTTGCGCCTGTGAGCACATTGGTCACATGATCACAGCCTTGCAAAATATTTGGGATATGTACAAATTTAGGTGCATTACTTTGCATAGAAAAACGTACAAACTGCTTGTGAGAACAGCATGGTGTGTGAAACAATGGCAATCTCATATTACAGCTAAACAGTACACTAAAATATGTTTGTGAAAACATTTAGGGGAGAACAAGGCAATGCAGTAACAGAATCTTGGTATCTTGTAATCTTTTAAAGTTGATCAGCGCTGCTGAGTTTGACTGATCTCCGTCCATTCGGTCTTACTGTGCAGGAAGCAGTGTGATGCCCACTTCCTGTTCACAGTTTCTTGCTATTACAGCTTAACAGGGCACTTTTTGTTAACATTTTAGGCAAAAAATAGGCAGTGAATTAACATAATTTTGATTTATAGCCAGCATTACCTCGTTGTAACGTTTGATTAGATTTCAGTCTGAGTTTAAGAGACAAAACGTGGGAATTTGGTCTGTCTCTTGATCCAGCTCCATACTCTTTGTGTCTGCAGTGGCAGCATAGGTGGCGGGCAACATGAAATGCAAAGTAGAGCCTGTAGTTTGAGCAACAACCAGAGAGTCAGAAAAGCTCTGCTGGATGACTGGTTTTGCATCAGTTTGCGTCATCTGGTTGAGTTTTGCCAGGGGTAGAGGAGGGATATCTAGACTATGGGTAGATGGAGGGAAGTTTCCCACAGTTCATTTGCACTTACTATCTGCATCGCTTGATACAAAGCTGGTTGAAAATAATTGAAGTATCCCTTTAACAATGTCAACATGCATTCACAACAATGCCATGCAAGCTGAAGGTGATGTTCTAACAATTACAGCCTTCGTCCTGTTGGTTTACTTGTTTTATTCCGACCTATGTAATTCTACTGTCACTGAGCTTTCACACTGTATTTGTTTTCCACCCTCCGGGGGAACCGCATTTAGTATCAGAGACACTACTCGTGTATCAAAAAACGCCAGCGGACCACACACTGTGCACAAGCCGCCAACGCTGATTTCATGCTGCTGTTCCGTGGCAATAACTCATACAGGAGACCACACACTCCCACTCTTTCTACAGATGGAATAAAGTGGTTGTGATAAGACCGTGTGGGAGTGCATTACAGTGCCGAGCTACAGAGGGAAGATGATTGTCAGGGTCCAGCAGGAGAGAATTAACAGCAGGTGGTAGTGCTGGAGTAGCATTGGTCATCCGCACTCCTCCTGTACCCACTGTAAAATTACATAAAATACCCGGGAGTTTTATGTGCCGGGAACATCGCGTCAGAGAGGGAAGCAAGACTACAGGAACATAGTGTATGAGCATAACAATAAGATGCAAAGCCGTCTCGTGCCTGAGCTGCAAGGAGGAACACACAGTGTTTTGGCAGCTGGGAACTGTGTCATGCTGACTCACAGCCTCGGGCGGGCCGGAGTGGATCAGAATGCAACGAGCTGATGACGTCAAATGTGTTGCAGCATCCGCTTGATTCCCACTGCTGGGAAATATCCGTTAGATTCAGGTGATAAAGCTTAAAAGGTCTTTAGGTCTAAAAAATCCACCAATCCTTAAAAAAAACATTCTCAAAATACAGGATGGTGTATTTTGAGAATGTTCAGAGGATGGTGTTATTCTATTTTTTTTTTCGTCAGCAAATCCAATGAAAAGAACAAAAACAAAGTGTTAGTCCCATCCAGGGGGCACTGTAGCTATGTTTTAGCTATATACAAGGTGAAAGTGGCAAAATTTGGTTTAAGGAGGAGTCACATGATGTGGCCTAACTCTGGGGACATGACAGATAGATCATGACAAAGAGGATTTAGCCAGTGATGAAGTTCAGAGATCTGCGAGTTCTGTTTAACTTGGTTTACTAAAGTTTCTAACGTTCAAAAAAGATTGATTAAATTAAACTTGTCATTTTTAAGTTGCAACAACTTAACAAAATTAAGTAAAAATAACCACATTTTAAGTACACTCAAGAATTAGAGATAAAGTAAACATTAATTAAGACTAATAGTCATCTTTACTTCCATTTATCAAGGCAGTCGGTTTTTTAGATTTCTATAATTTAAATCTACTTGTATGATTTAACAGTGTAAAAGGGCTCAATAATTTTCCAAAACAGCTGTAGTTTTCATAAAATGTCATCAAAACAGTTGGAAATATTGCAGTTGTGTTGGATAATTTTCTGCATAAATCTGATCCACTATTTATCAATAACAACGTCATGACAGTATATGCGTGATTGACTCAAAATAATGCCAGTGCCAACATGGCAACAACAATAGGTCGCTACAACAAAGACCCAACTAGAGAAAACAGACAGGTGATGGTTGTAAACAAGCTGAGTATTCACACCATCTAAACCACTTTATATGGGGCTAAACTGAAAGTGAGCACACGCAAACTGTTGGTTATAATATCTATTAACTGCAAACTTTGATGGATGTCTAAACGGTTTGGGTAATAATTATATAATATGTTTAATTTACTCCTCAAGTGAGCCTGGCTAACCTGCTTATCCGATTGCCCAGCTGCTCATGTTTCTTGCTCCATGTGACTTCTTTGATTTATATTGCGACTTTCCCAGATTCCAGCAGTTAACCTGGTACACACAAACTTATTATAACCAATATTAATGACGGCCAGGAAATTAGAATAAGGGCCAAGTTGTAAAGCTAAAGTTTTCCTTTGAGACATGGCCCCAAACACGCATAATTTAATAAACAAGAATAATACATTAGACTTATTTTAAATAACACTAAATAACATTTAGTGTATGAATTTAAATGCCCTGCAATGTATCAAATTCAGAAACTCTACTTTGATTCCATCTTGCCTCATATACAGCCTTACATAGAGCAGCATGCATGTTCACATCAATATTTCAAAGAAATAACGGCATTAATATTTTTGTATAATTAATAAGCAGGCCTCATTTGCAGCAGATGTCCTTCATGTTATTTTTATTTTAATGCAAAGTTGTTTCAGATTAGTAAGCTAAGAAGCTGGAACATCAAGGTCTTAAGTAATATAAAGTAGTTACTGTACTGCAGTTTGTTGGTAAAACTGTTCTCTATACGTGGATCACTGTCTTTATCAAATATTGCATTTGCTTTTACATTCAGCGCTTGTACATTGTGCCAGGATGGTAGAAGGTGTGCTTGTTTTATTAATTGCAGAGTGCAGGAGTTCACTGTTCACGTGTAAGAGCTGGCACGGTGCATTGGACAACACATGCTGTTCTGGTTACTTTTATGGGTAGCTAGAAGGAACTTCAATAACAACGACTGTGATTTTGAAAGAGCTGCTTAGTCACAATGCTAACCTAAATAATAATATCATGTCACAGGACAGCACCAGTATGCCTATTTCTATTCACCCTTTGACACCTGAGCAAATTGGTTTTCTTTCAGAAACGTGGGAAGAAGGTAATGAGCAACTTAACAAGGCCTGAACCACAAATCAGCAAGAAGTAAGTTAAAAGTAACAAGAAAATTATCTGAAAATAAGCACACAAAAAACATGAAGAAAAAAAAACAAGGAAATGATCCCTAAAAAGTGCTGAAAAGTTCTATGCTTTTTTTTTCTGTGACATAAAATTAAAGAAAGAATTAGAAATATTATGAATAGTGTTTTCTTTTACTATTTCCCCCTAGTTTCTTTGATATTTTCATAAATATACCCCCTTTTAAAAATCATTAATTTAATCAATTAAATAAAAATACAATAATAATCATAATAATTTCTGGGTCATTTCTTGTCACTTTTTATTTTACTTATTCCTCATTTATTGAGGGACATTCCTTGCCAAGTTAGTCACTGCCTTTTTCCCCATTTTTGAGAAAATTCAAACAAATTTTCAGATTTTCAAGGTTTAAATTATCCCCAATAAACCCTTGATTTATTGATTGTTTCTTCCTCTGTCCTCTCCTGCCACAGTCTTCCTCCATTTTCATCTTTCAGCCAACATGGCTCCTCTGTGACAGCTGCTTAAGAACGACACCACCTGGCCCCGGGCCCCCAAAACACGAAGAAGCACTACGGTTCATCAAGCCACCACTCACCAACCCCACTCTCACACTGGCCCACTTGAGCCTGGATGAGCCCACTGTGCCCGCTTTGCTCTGCTTCGCCCTGCGCTGGAGTAGAGCAGCCAGTCGCCAACACTTGAATCCTCCAAGAAAGTGTGAGGGTGAGAGGAAGCCTCTGTGGGCATTTTATTTCTATGGAAAGGACTTCTGTCTCCGTACACTCAACAACGGCTGGCCACAAGCCACTGATGATGTGACAGAACACTAACAACATTAGAGGAAGCAGTGAGAACAGAACAGTGCTCTCAAGCTAAATATGCTACACAGTCACTTTATTCAGACTGTTTTCAGATTACCAAAGAGTTATTAAACGCCATTGGATGGTTGGACAGAACCTGTCGTGTCCACATGATACGCCGCTGAACAGCGTCAGGTTAAAATGCTACCAGTAATGACATATTATAAGGTGGGCAGGAGGTATAATAATGATAATAATAATAACTTCTAGGACTTATATAACACTTTTCTAAGTACTCAAAGATGCTTTACATGAAATGCAAAAAAGAAAACAAATGCAAAATAAGGAATACAAAATACTGAAAGATGCTTACATGAAACAGAATAACAAACACGAACTATAGAGGATATCACAGTTTAGATTTGGGGAAGCAATTTGTAGGTTGCGGATGTTTGGATTGACGGAGTCCCAAAGGGTTTGGGCAACAGTGGCTTTTGTCCCCCAGGATGCAGTGGATGGGTCCAACAAACCCCGGAATTTAATGGAGGAGTCCGGAGTTTGCTTCCCGTGTGAATGTGATGGGTTTTTTTCCATACCTAACCATGTGCTTCTTTGTCTTATCCCAACCATCTGTGCAAACATGTGCGTTTGTTGACGTCCTGGTGTTGGTTGCCATGTTCTTTTGTTGCATAAACATAATCACGTGCTGCATCATCCCACCATTTGTTGACATCACAGTAGCAGCATCCCAGAACGTAAAGAGCAGACGGATACCTAGAGCCTAATATGGAGATGCAGTCCATTGCAAAGTCAAATATATTAGAGAAAAAAATGAGTTTTATTTCAGTCAATATTCATCTGTTTAAGATATTACACCTTAAACAGATGAATATTGACTGCAATACAAGATAAAATGATTTCAATTACATAGCACCCCTGCTTGGACTCAACACCATTCATGTTCATTTTAATGTTGGAGAGAGAGAAAAACACTGGCGCTCAGTAGTCCCACATTAGTCACTGCCCCCACACAATACACTAAAAAACTAAATCAGGCACAAAAAAAACAAAAAAGGAAATGTATTGCTGTACTGTTTTGAAGTAGTAATTCACCTTTCCTGAGGAAACTAAAGTAATGTTAATACATCAAGATATGCAAACACATCATCATTGGAATTTAAATTTAATCTCTTAACCTGAAGGATTTTTGTCAATGCATCTGTCCTGTAGTAGTTTCTATTAACAATGCAAAACAGAATCTTTTGATTTACGAAGCATTTTTTTTCTGTCTGACTGATCGATGTCTGTGCTTTGAAGGCAAGACAGTTGCCCTTAGATATTTTGATAGAAAATAACATTAACCAGTTTTAACAAGGCTAACGGTATTAACCTCACCCATGTCCTGTCAGTTATCTGAATACAGATAATGACGTCTCTGTACACCTTTAATAAGCAGAAATCTTGCTGAAACAAACATGATCTATCCAAGTCCAGGGGTTATGAATTAGTATAATTATCTGAATTAATGGATGGAATATACAGGATACAAAACTTTGTCTACATGTGTATTGACTCTGTAGTCTTAACATGAACTGGAAAAGGTTAATCTACAGGAGAATATTTGAAAGTAACTCAGAATGCCTGAGAGCCTAAATGAATTATACCTATTATATTTTAACATTTTGAATTGAATTGTCCTGAATTTATCAGCAGTCAGAGTCACTGGAAAATCTGCAGATCTGCAGGGAAGTCTAGTTGTGATTAAGTTAAGTCAACAGTACTATTAGAGCTATTTAGATGTGTACTTTTTGATGGAATTCATGTTGTCGTGATATTATTATTTTATTCAGCACAGAATCTAAATCTCACTATGAGTTCCTGTTATTTTTTTACAATAAGGAACAGAAAGAGTATTTTTGTTCAGTTTTTTTTGTATGTTCTTGAAATTAACAACAAAATATTCTCAGTATTTTCGTAGTATCAACAAGAACCGTTATAGTTATCGCAAATCTGAAATATCACAATATTAGTTTACAGTCAATCACCCTTACTCCAAAAAAAAAAAACATTGTATCCTACATTTTCCCTAATGCACCATGACATCTTTAAACCTCACACTCCACACTTCTAGTGTGTAACAAAGATATTGTTATAAATTTGTTGCCTCCAAGCCAAGACTGTCCTTGATGATTTCATTTGAAACTAACCTCTAATGACATCATCAGTTATTTTTTCGGACTTTGGGGAGGCTTCCTTCAGAGCCACAGACAACACATTACAACCATCGTCACAGGCTGAGTGTTATTTCTTGTGACGACTTAAGTGGCTTTGATGTGTATAATTGAACCATTGCCCCTTCAAGAAGCAGATATTTAGTCTTTTATATCTCTCTCAGACTAATAATATCTCATGTCATTTGGTTTTTTTTTTTAGTTAAAGCCGCTGGCACAAACAGAGTTGCACTGAGGGACCTTGTGTGCACAGTTTACCCTCTGAGCGGTGAAAACAGACCAGCCGGCTCCAGAGCCACTGACTCCCACAGAGAGCATCAGCACCACAGGAACACATTCCCATCGATCTGTGTGGAGAACTCCATCAAGCTCCCAGCAGGACACTACAGCAAAGTGAAAATAATCTACTGACTACAAAGTGCAACTCGGGTGAACGCCTCAAATCATTTTTCAATAAGCGGCGGTAAGACAATATATTAACAAGTTTTTTTGTTCCAAGAAGAAAGGCGAATACAAGTCCCTCCAGCATTAGAAGACATCACAGCCAGCTGCCAAGAGGCAAGGTGTTGATTTACAGCACAGATTTGATCTCGCAAATTGGGGACATGGAAATAAAATCTCGAGTGAACAAAATCGCTAAACACCTTGGCGACACTCCATTAATCATTGATAGATTCTGCTTGATACGTCCAGGTAATGTAGCACAAGCATCGAGGGGATAACAACACAAGAATCTTCCCTTATTTTTGCTTTAATCAATGTTTCCCCATTAAAGTACTGAATCAAACTGTAAAAAAGTATAAAACACCGTTATTTCCGCACACATACTGCAAATACTGGTGAAACAAAGGAGTATTTCATTCAGAGCCATTAACCCTTTGAAACCTGTGAAAATTGGTTTGATTTCTTTCAAAAGCATGGGGAGAGGGCAATGAGCAACTTACCAAATCATGGCCCAAGATTTTGCAGGAAATTAGTAAAATAAATGAATAAATATATAATAAAAAAAAAAAAAAAAAAGCTACAAGAAAAGTGCCTGAAAATAAGCACACAAAAAACAAATGAAAAGTGTAAAACAAAAAACAAACAAAAATATAACCCCCAAAAAGTTGTGATAATGATTTAAAACTATATATGTATATTTTCCTGTAACGTACATTTTATATAAAATTATTGTAGATATAAATATAGACTTGTCATTTTTTCTACTGTTTTTTTCTAAAAAATTTCCAACCCTTCTCCCTTTTTTCAGTTAATTTTGAGGTTATTTTTTTTTATCACCTTTCTCAATTTTTTTTATTTTATTTTGTTGGACATTTATGGCCAAGTCGGTCATTTTTCAATTAAATCAAACTAATTTGCTCAGGTTTCAAAGGGTTAAACAGCAACACATTCAGACAGTTTAGGGTCATCAACCACTCAGAGCTTATGACAGGTAAAATAAATTAAAATGAAAATGAAATTAGTTTAAAGTGAAGTAAAAAAAGACAATGTGCTATAGGCTGTGCTTCACACAGTGAGTTTGGTGTCCACATTCTAAAATCTGATCACCCACAGATATTTAATCCCTGGGGAATTTGGCTTCCTGAGGGAAATTCATGAAAGTAATAGTATTAAAACTTCTGGGAATTCATGAGCGATCTGTAGGGCTGCCGTGGTCCATTGTGGCCAGTTGTAAGAGCTACTATAATTAAATAATTAAAAATAATTTCCACAGTGAGACGATGTGGTAACAAGAACAATCCACCATGGAAGAAGTCTGAAACAGCAGAACAGCAGAGATATGCTCACAGCAGATTTAACACTGTACCCCCACCACCACCAAAAAAAAACATGCATTGCATTGCAAATGCAGACAATGGGCAGCTTGACAAGAAATTACCCCCAAATTAACTGGAAATTTGTAAGAAAAAATAATAATAATATTTTTTTAAAAAGCTATTAAAATCCTGGATGAGCTAAAGGAAAATTCATGGTATCTCAAAGTCAGTGTAGGATTCACCATCTGGGGATCATGCAAAAAAAAATGTCATCTTTGTACTTGAATTGCTACATTATTCAGGATAGAAATGGTGGATAAAAAAAAACTAAAATATCATGATTGTGTTGTTAGGTAAACTTAAAAAGAGGTAAAAGGAATTTTGATTGTCAGCTCAAATTATTGACAAATTTAACGTGTCCTTCCTATCTCATTGTAAACTTTTTTTCTGGAGGACTTATTCTATGATAAATATTTCATAAAAATAGCAATTGTAAAAAGAAGAAGTAAGTAAAACACGATTGAAAACACATTCTAATTATCCAAAGTAATTGGGACATACAAATTGATATAATGTCTATCTAAAGCTGTCAGTGCTTTCAAATCCCAGTCACAGCCATTGCTCAATATTGGAGGCTTAAATCTCAGAGACAGATATGTTCTGTCTGCTTGATGCCCCTGCAGGCGGATTTTTAGTCATTTTGATGAAGTAATCCTTGAAGAGAAACCATATGTTTTTGCATAAATTCCTAAAAGTCAAATGTGTCTAAAAAATAAGACTGAAGAGGAGTTAATGGCACGCTGTAGCAGGAGCGGCTGCCGTTTTATTGAAGTATGGTAAACTGAGTTGGTGTTTTATTGCCATTCAAATGAAAATCTGAGTGCTTTCAAAAAAATGTGCTCAATTTGTTTTGCTTAGGTAACTGCTAAAGATTTTCAAAAACAACATAAAATCTGTTTTTAAAAAAAACCCTTCACATCGTTTACAAATGATTTCTTTATTCTGAGGATTTCTTCCTCCATTAAAAACATGACATAAGCTGTTAATCATGGTATATGCAGCTGTTATGAAACTCTCCTGCATAATGAAGGAGCAAATCACCTGGATTTAAAATTTGCTCAATCATTTGATTGACGCGCTGCTGGAGAAAAGGAATCGTGAAATTGTGTGTCCTTGATGCATTGGAGATTTACATAATCCATACTAAGTAATGGGAAACCCGGGGTGTTACAGCCTATATGTCATCAAGAAAATTCAGATGAGTAAGTGGGCTTATTCTCTGGCTTTTTTGGCGTCCGGAAAGTATGATTTGGCAGCAAATTGCAATGCAAGTAACAATATTTTTTTTTTTTTATCATAAGAATTTGCACTTTTTTAAAGTAACAGTTACATAAGATTGACATCATGATATGATGCAATATCAGTGCTAATACTGATTATAAAGACATTGATCTAAATGAAGAATAGGCAAAATTACAGATGAGACAGACAAAGATAAATTCACGTTTTAAGTGTAATGATCTGGTGCTGTTCACAGCGACACCAAAATGGCTCAACCCAGTCGGGTCAATAACGGTCAATAAATGCTGGTTAAATTAAGACGTGCTGCTAACATCTCTGTGAAGGTGTGTGTCTCTGTCACAGCAGTGGATCAATACGCTGTGCATAGCTGTGCAATGAAATTGATCAAATTTTGTGGTAGGGCTACCCCCCGAGAATCGAAGATTTAAATTGTCAGTCAGAGTCAGTCTGAAACTGCTACAAATTGAGCAGTGGGGGGGCTGTTGGCTGTTGGCTGGACTACAGCCTATAAACAGGAAACCCTGTGACTGAGTGATGACGTTGCACCGTTTGACATTGCTTGTTCCTCATTGGCCGTGGTTCTTCAAAATAAATAGGCGCGGACAGGATGGACATGCTGACAGATGCTGACAGTCCTCTATTACTGTATTACAAAAAGTGTTGTTGTACATTGCCAGTCCATCATTAGCGCTGTTAGCTTGTTTACTAAATTACATGAATGCCGCTGTCACGCTGAGCTCTGTTCTAACTTAAAAACTTTCTATGGGAAAAAAGTCAAATATTTGAATTGAGTGGTCGTATCTGATTTGACAAACATAATTCTGAGTTGTGTACAGCCCTATTTTGCAGTGAAGTTGCGATGATTGGACAAAGTTGCAATTTTGGGCAGAATTCACAGGAATTGTGTGATTTCATGTGAATTGTTGTGATTGCAACATTGCGAAATCCTGGAGGGACTGAACAAGTTCTCTTTGGAAATAAGAAGAGTCTGATGCCTGCCAGGAAAACTGCCCTCTTGCATTGTGAAATTATACATCCAGGCTCTTCAATCAGTCCTTGTCAAAATGCTACGCAGATGGGCAATCTGTGTGTTCCGCCAAACCGAGCCACCCTCCAGCCCACCTTACCCCTCCACACACACATGAACACACAGCAATCACTGTCCACATGCTTCGCATCTGCAGGACTCCACCAAACAATCCCTATCAAGATCACAGTGTGTATTATCATCCAGAGGACAACAGCTGAGCAGAAGCAAAGTGCAGCTTTCAGCAGCCTGCGGCCCCGTGTGAAGTAACAGACAAATCACAGAGCGCGTCTATTGTGTGCAAATAGACCCATGGAAACATTTCAATCCCCTAACCCTTATAAACACCATATCATTTCCTTTAGTCAAAAATGTTTCTTATATCACATCTAAATCGTGTAGATTGTCATTGCTTTCCGTGCCGAGGGGCCAGTTTTGTTGTAACCAGACGTGTTGAACTGGATTGGAAGCTATACACCAAAAGGTGCATTAATTCTCTAAAAATACATGAATAAAAATACAATATAATAAATAAATATGGAGAGTTTAAGGAATACAGATTTTTTTTCTTAAAGAATCATTTACAGCAGGATCTATAATTATTATCTACTGAAATACATTCAAACTGTAATTTATAAAAAGCCTTTTATTTGATGATGGCTTCTTTGAGCTGGTTGATTCATAGTGCACTCTCTGTTAGTGGACTCGTCCTACTAACACATAAACTGTATATAATGTGTGAACGCAATTAAAGAAATCTGTAAGTGGCACTTGCTGTGCAGTGTAATGGAAACTGTGACTTGCACAATAGGTCCGACAGCAACGCGGCATCTGACTCATTTTAGTAAAGCAAAGGGCTTTCATTAGAGAGGACGGCTGATGAGTTTATCTGCCAGAATGTAGAGATTGACTTGTACAGCAATACAAAATAGAGGCATTTTACTATACTGTTGTGCAAATAATATCATGCTGTTTTCAAACCATTGACTCATGTGAAGGCAGAGGATTTCCTCGTTCTTGTGTGGCTGTTGACACTGACTGTTGACAGTGTCAGTTTTATTACATTAAAGCTGCACTAAATGATATTTTTATGTTAATGAATCATCAGATTAACGTGTATTCAGACAGGTTTCACTCAGATTGACAAATCCACAGATTATTATCATTCAACACTCCACCTCAGTTCCTCACAAACTCTGTTCTCAGCAGCCTGAGATCTCCAGGCAGCTATTTCTAGAGGTGAAAACTTGAGACATATGATTCAAAACAACTTGACTTATTTTTATTAGGTTAAATATTTGCATTGTTTTATATATCGAGAAATTCCGCTTTCTTTTTGAAACATGATTTCTAGTGCAATGCAATGGGAACAAACATTGCAATTTATTAGGGCCCTGCAGACCAGCTGCTTGAAACTCCCTCATGTCTTACACATGTGTGACTTGCCCTACCTCTGGCTATTCAAAGGGAAAAAAAAGAAACTGGAGATGTTTGGAGGCCAAACAGAAAAATATTTTACTCGAGGTGGCGGAGAACAAAACCAAGCTAAAATGAGAGTGAATATTGGACGAAGAATTGTCAGTGTGCAGGAAACACAGATCCAAACCAGTGCAAATGTTCCTCCAAAAAAAAAAAAAATTGTAATGGGCTCATTCTTATCTACAACTTATCTACATATACATTATTCTCAATTTCTATAAACTTTTACGGACAAAATGCTACTTTTTTTGGCTTCTCACATTATTCCTTACTTTATCATTCTCAGTCTTTTTTCATCAGATACAAAAAAGTGAAAAGGCTCATTGTTGTTGCGTCTTTATATTTGTTTGTCAGTCACTGTGTTCGTAGTTTTTTGTGATTTTTCCTTAACCAAAGTTTTTTTTTTTTCATTTTCTTTTCAGGCTTTTATCACTCATGCTAAGCAAACACTGCTATGTTAACATGTTACTCTAATTACGTCATACTTTTTCAGTGGCCCTGAGGTTGTATTTTTGCCATTATGTTTGTCCAGCATTGGCGTTTTATTAAGTGATGGAGGCTCCAGCCACAACAAAATTTGCAATTTATTTGAATTATCTGAACACATTTTTCATTTCATCATTGTTTGTAATGAAAAATATCTTCATTAAAAAGCAATTACTTTTTGTCTGCCATTTAAAACCGTCTTAAAGTGATGCTCACTCTGATTAAACTTCATTAGTTTGGGTTCTCGGAAGAGTTTTGCTGATGTTTTGGTGACAGTTTCAATGCTGTTTCAGAAGGTCTCTCAAGAAGTTATTAAGGAAACACTGAGCTCTTTCAGTAATTTACTTACTGGTTAAAACCATAATTGGGCTCAGTCATACCCTAAAATGCATATACTGTATATATAGATACATGTTTATATTTCCAGACATTTCCCAGAGATGACTTTCACCTTTGAAGCTGTCTCTAGTCTCCTGGCAACATCAGCGGCTCAACACTGGGACAAAGGTAGGTCTATATATGCACTCCTACATGCTGCGGTGCCTTTTCTCCCTCTGAGAGTTTGGGTGAGAACACCTTCCGCTCACCACATGCTGTCATCACTAACTCTCACATTGAGCGCAATTAGTCACAGGTATAAATATAGTCAACTTGTAGGGTCGATCTGGGTGGAAAGGGTGCTACCGAGGGTGCTTACAGTCTCATCATGGCAACTGAGATGGCTGCCTGAAGACAGCTGGTATGACATGTGCTAACAGGATCATAGCAGGGCACCAGTTTCAGACCTCCTGACAGTTTTTGGTTTTTTTTCTGTCTTTTGGAGCACTTTATGGTGAGAATGCTGATGAATATCAACAGAAGTTCCCTAAAACTGAAGATTTTACTGTGTTTAGTCTTTTATCAATAAAGCACAGTCAAGTGAGGCCTGCAGCAGGGGATTACAGATTTTTTTTAATCCTCCATGAGAGAGTGTGCTGCCTCGGATCCAAAATCTAAAATGCAGGCCTCAGATTCCACCTTTTCCAGACTGCAGCTACTACTATTATTACCATAAGTACTACTGCTGCCACTATAACTGCTATTAACACTACTGCTGCCTGTAGATCCACTACCAACATCAGGATACTGTTTCTGTTTGCCACATATTTAAAGACAAAGAAATCTGGTACAAACTGCGGCTGCTGCCACTATTATTAGTGGACTAAAGTGCCTCATTCAGTTTGGATATATTGTATATCTGTGGCAAAATGTCTTTTTGTCGCTCAGTTAAGTTGTGCTAACTTTTTTGTCTGGTTCTTGATGTTTTAAGGCGGATTGATTCCTAGTTGAGAGCTTTTTGATTTGGATGGATGGATGGATAGACAGACGGACGGACAGGCGGACAGACGGATGGGATTAAAAGTAAGTCTTGTTTGTGTTCTTTACTGTACATGTACAATGAAGACCTGACAAAAACCTTAATACAAAATGATAAATACAGCCCCCAATGCTGCTACTAACTAGATTACTAGAAAGAGTAATCAAGATGGTGTGTGCGAGTTTATTTTGTGTCTGTTGAGTTAAAATGAAGTGTGTTTTATGATAAAGATAAGCAGGCACTTAAGCCTCTTTGGTCTTCCATGACAGAGAGAAAGCTGAATTCAAACAGTGTACAGTTGTATTTCTCAGCTTAAAACTGAAAATACGTGTGAGAATATTAGTTTTCTTAACATTTAGTGTAAGTCTGAAAACCTTAAAATAGGTAATTTCAGGAAGGTGTAAAGGAATGAAATATTTTATACCACCCAAGCCTTACTACAACTACTACTATTACATCTACTGCTGCCTGTCAGATTTGTGCAGCGTTGCCTCTAAGTTTTCTCACAAAGAGTCATGAAACAAAGATGAAATGCAAAGCAACCATTGTGGCATTTATGGTCTTCCATACAGACATGACAAGACACCACACCGAAATATACACAGAAAGCAACTACCTGCATTACATATTCTCCCTCCTGTATGTAATTAAATGGACAAGACCATTTAGGTGGGATCTACATCATATGAAATAATACATATTTTCATAAAATCACCATACCAAAATGGAATGCAAAGAATTAATATTTATATAAATACACATTCCTTTTCATAAATTCAATAGCATAAAATAATCACATCAAACTTAATTGTTTGCACAGATACCCCCACCCTAATCTATATGGTTTGCTCCTGGTGCTCTTACTCAGGTGCCTTGACCTGCCTCACTCTTTGGCCCTGCCCCCTGCTGAGGAGACAACCAGGAAGAGGCAAGTACTGCCTTTGTCTGACTTTGCTGTTTGAGATACTGATTGTAGAAGACACTGAGCAGAAGCACAAAACAATAAACAATAAAATGCCTTAAAGTGTGATTACTGCTGGCTGAGGTTTCTTCTTATACAGCCAGGAGAGTCAGTTCGCCCATGCTTCCTCAATCCCCCTCTGGAACTACCCAGCAAAAAAAGTTTGCAAAAGTTGTGTGTCAACATCTGTGGGAATGTCCATCATCTAACATAGATATTAATAAAGCCTTTTAAGAAATGGAACCCCAGGTCTCCATTACACTGCCACCACTACTACTACTACTGTTAGTGCCCTACTACTACTGCTGCTACAGTGACAACTATATCAGTACTTCATCAGCAACACCTGCTGCTACTAATGCTGCTGCTACAATACTATTGCTACTAAAATACTGAAGATGATTTTGCCATAACTTCTACCTCCGATATTTACTATTGATGTTACCACTACTCCTAAGCTCTTGTGACTTAAGTTGAGAAAACAGCCTCAACATCCCTTAAGACATGAGTCTAGCAGAATTTTAAATCAGCCTTTAAATCACTTCTAAAACTTTATTTGTCAAAGTCAAACTTTACGTTTTTCACTCTATAGTCTTTTAGTTTATTTACATCCCCATAAAATGTACCACATTCTGTACTGTCTTAATGAAGAAAGCTTTATTTTGTGAAAAAGACGATTTTCTTTTTATTTAGTGCGAGAAAGAGAAGATGAGGTTGCTGAAGTGACAATAGATCTACATGTAAATACTATTGTAAGTTTGGATGGACTACATTCTAATAGATATTTTCTCAACTGCTGTGAAATCAGACACACTGCTGACTTTTCAATTTTATTGTGTTTCTTTGCTAAGTTTTTAAAGTTCTCCTTTACTTGTCAGCCATCTAATACAGTCTTTATCCAACACGCTCTCATCCCAGCGTCATCACATATTGCTGCTTTGCAGTGGACTTACACGTCTACATATAACACTCCAGGTGTCCCTCTGCGTCTGCTGTTTACATTCCAGGTTGCCGCTGCTGTGATGTCAACACAAACACATGGTGGTATTACCTAGCACATGGTTTTGTTTAGGCAACAGAAGCACATGGCTACTGATGCCAGGACGTCAACCAAAGCACACGCCGGCACAGATGGTTAGGATTAGGGAAGGAGGCACATCGGAAGGTGCAGAAAAACCCCCATCACATTAGGACAGGAAGCTAACATTGGACTATTGCATGAAAGTCCAGGATTTGTTGGACTCTTCCACCTACCCTATAGGGACCTTCATGCTCCTTCTATTATTTTGTTACTGGCAACGTTTCAACCTGCCATCGTTCAGCGGCATATCATGCAGATGGGACAGGTACCATCCAGCTGGGTCTCAACTGACGTTGATGGTCTACATATTATGTCCGGCCATCCGGTCAGGTTCCCAGCTGATGACATCCAGCGGCATATCATGCAGATGCAAAAGGTGGCTTTTGACATTTTTAACAATAAAAGCACTGCAAGTGGCAGTATGTGATGACTTCGGAATGATCACGCGCCCCAAAAACCAACATGACACATTCTTCCAAAAGATATTATCTCTCCAGTGCTGGTTTGATCATGCTGGAGAGTGTAGTCACATTGGTGTGACTCTTCTATTTGGTTGTGTTCCTCTGCTCATCCATTGAGGTTTTCCTTTAACCTGTCAGACACCTGATGCTGCTTCTATCTTGTCTTGCTGATACAATAGGATGTCCAGTTGATAATAACAATGGAGAAAGCTTTAGTGGAAAGGAAAGTTACAGCTCATTCTTTTTGTAGTGAACGGATGATCAATGTGCACGGCTTTCTCTGTGGACATACTGTTGGCTCTCAGATTCCTGTGGTGAGCTGTGTTGTTGCATTTCTTGTGGGGTATTTAATCTTTTTTTGCAAATTATTCTGTTGTATATGTACACAACTGGCATTGAGTGTGGTAGCGTGTGGCTCCATATCTTAATAAACATCTCTGCACCATTTTTACTGTCCCACATGACGACACCAAATTTAATTAGTTTCCGCAAACAGCTCATAGTTGACATAGTCCATTTTGTTTCCCTTATCTTTGCAGCAGAGTTTCATTTTGCACAAAGTTTCATTCGATTCTTTCACTTTTAGCTGCCGAAATAATTATTTGCAGAAGAATAAACGCAGTTTCATTATTTCTATGAAGAAAAATGTTTCCCTCTGAGGCATTAACAGGTGGCAGTGTGAGGTGATGAATCTCATGCTGTCAACTGAACGAGATATTTGAGGACGGTCTTCCGATCGTTGAGTGAACTCATCAAATCAAAGCTCCACTGCCTAAAGACATGGATGGCTGGGTCAAATATGACCTGCAAATAATTGTGAGCTTTGGATTTAACCTGCCAGATGAAATAGGCCGGCCTTATTCAGTCTGGATGGTCAGGCAAATCACAGAAAAAGTTATCAAACTGATATTGAGACACTTTCCTGTGATTGTCTTCACTTCATGGTCTGAGGCATCAGAGAATTCCATCTGCCCCAGACTTACAGTAATATCATTGAGGGTACTGAACTCATCCTACCCGCAGGAATATGATCAGATGACTGTGTGCTGTTTCAGCTAATGATGGTGGCTTTGCCCAGGGGGTTTAAGGAGAGTTACCTCATGTTTTTCAATAAACTATGCATAAAGTGGGCCTCACACTACAGCAAGGCTGCTGTGTCTACTCATGACGTTTTAAGTATCCTTATGCGTCAGCTGTTTCTGCTCTGGGATGCCATACCATGATGGCAACAAATGTACATGATGGGATGATGCAGCACATGGCAACCAATGCAACTGTTACAATGGTTAGGTACCATATGCAAAAGAAGCATATGGTATGGTGTGAAAAAAAAAACCCCTCACATCTACAGGGGAAGCGAACTCTGGACATGCGCACAAAAGTCAGTTATTTGTGGGAACCATCAACCTCCCCATCCGCCCGCCCTACACTTGCATTCCTTAAATTGCGTTGTTACTGGCAGCGTCATTTCATTAATCCTGTCCTTCAGCATTTCATGCACACGTGATCATTTCTATCCAGCCATGTTCTCAAGTGATGCTGCCCGTGAGTATTGCATGTGGACGTGCCCAGTGCTGTCCACTAGTGTATAATAATAATGCCACTAGTTTTTCTGAGCCTGTTCTCATCTGACGCCGTCCAGCAGCGTTCCGGTTTGGTGGCATTTGGCACCATGCTTGTACGTCGAAAGCACTGACAGTGGATGTATTTGACGAAGTCTGAGTGAGAACTTGGCTGTACTGACACACCAACGATGTCAACGGTCGGCTGCCGCGCTAGTTGTTGTGTCCCACACCATTTGCCCTTGTTGGCTTTTGTTTTTGTCGATTCATTATATTGAATCAACTTTGGAGACAACAGAGTGCGTTGATGAATGAAATCAGATAAGATCAGCGCAGGAGAAGAGAAACAAATGTGGTGAAAATAAACAAAGCCAGAGGGTGGGATGTCAAAACAAACTTGTTGTATGAGGTCAGATTGTTTTTTCTTTAGCAATGGAGCTTTTTAGCTGAAACGTCTCATGGCGTTTTGTGTTATTGTTCACTGGTGTACGACAAATTTGCTTTCCTCTTTCAGCATTGGATTGTGTTGTTAATGTGCTAACTGGCTAACTATTATCAAGATGGTCTTTAGGTTTCTCTGACTTATAAAATCAGACTACCACCACCTGTTGGTACTGCTTTATTTCCTGTCAGAACATAGATGATAGTTGGCTGTCGGCTGCATTGTGTTCAACTTTTTGGCTGAGACACAAACAAAGTCAGGTGACACAGCAGTTGTCACTAGTTCTGTATATCGGTTTGCTCTGGGCCTTCTGCCCTAAGACCATGTTCTCCTACCAAAGATATTACTCCTAAATAATGGCTCATGGATCTATAGCTTCATTTTTAAAATAGACTTAATGATTTCTTAAATCAGCTGGGCACTGTAGTTTTTGATACATGTTACTCAAATCATGCATTTCTTGGCACTATATTTAGCTGGATACAAATTTGCTGCTCTATAGTTAATATTTAGCAGCAGAAGAGTGGATGTATATTTTGTCTAAATGTGATGTGTGCAGTGAAGTAATTGCTAGTACAGTTGTGTGTATCAGTGATATTTTTTTACCAGTTTCTGAGCAACATTGAGCTGTATGGCACATAATATTAGTAGGATCAGTTAATCGTTTGTTTATGATTTTTAATGGGGTTTGGATTCAATGAGATGAGGATAAAGTAAGATTACAATTGTCCTTTTAAGATAAATTGAGATGTTCTTCCTCCTCTGTGGAGGATATTTTGTCTATCTAATAGCAGTAAAACGTTTTTTTTTTTTCTTTTACTCTGATTTGTATGACAATATGCCGTATGTATTCAAAATGGCATTGAAAGCATATCATATATCATATGGCATATATCAAATTGATGTCCAATGCAATACACTATTTTCCTCTTTTATTTATATGGTTTACAACTCTATGAATGTGTAAAACAGCTCAAACAGAAACTCAGTTTGTGAGTTTTTAATTACAATCTCCTTAAATTCATTCATTTAGACAGTAATTTGGTAAATTATAACAGAAAATGCTCATATCAGCATGACACTGTTCCACTGAGATTTTATAAACAATATTACCTCACACTCATTTTCAATAACACTGTAATTTGGAATTTGAAATCAGGAAGAAAACTAGCTTGTTCTGCCAGAGTTGTTTTCTCCTTTCTTTATCTGCTTCTTACCAAATGACTGAAATCACTGTGATTAAACAATTCCTAAAACTTCTTATTCACAAGTGCATAAAAGTAAGGTCAGTTCCTGTAACATTTTGCAGGAAAGTCTGACTGTCTTGTGAACTCTTCTTACTACAATTGGGAGAATGTTAATGCATAAAAGCGTCCTGTTTCCTACAGTGCCGCCCCAGCCCGCCGCAGTGAATGTAACCACTTCACACAACATGAATATTACAATGGCTCTCATTGCTGTAGCCTAGAAACAACAGCGGATCCACCTTCAGTTGCTCAGTGCAGCCGTCCCTGTTAAGTGTTGCCTGGCAAACTGGAGGACAGGCCTAGTACATTAACCCCCCCCACTCTGATAAAAGTCCTCATCTTGAATAACACTATCTGACTTCCATAATGGAGAGAGCGCTTCTCTGTGACCTCTGCAGGGAGGGAAGTTAATTTTTAAATGTCCTGCCACTCTAATCTGAAGTCAGCTGATTGAAACGTTGACTTTTAACTTGTTTTTAGTAATAGAAGGAATTCAATTATCTCCAACTAATTTGCTTCATTCATTGGTATAGTGATTAAAATAGCAGAACGAATGTGGTGTGATTGTGGAGCGTAAACAAAGAGAAACTCAGTGGACCCCTCCTGCTCACACTGTAAAATCTGACAAGTTGATTTTAATTAAAGAAATTTAAATAGGATTACTTTATTAAAATCAGTCTTTCCAAGTTATAGCAACCTCATTAAACCAAGTTTGCTGAGATATATATCTGTTCTGCTGGTTGCAAACTAGTCAAACATATTTGCATTTTCTTAAACATGTTAACAAAACAGAACTCGCAGATCTGCTAACTTCATCATTACGAAATCCTCTTTGTGATGATCAGCTTAGTTCAGACTAATGTGGTTTACTGAAATTGCTAACACTTAGAAAGAACAAGGTCATTTCATTTGTCATTTTTAAGTTGCAACAACTTCACAGAATTAAGTACAGCTACATTTTGAGGAAACGTCAATAGTTTTAAATTTGACATACTACTTTGCAACCAGCAGACAGAATACAGACATACACATAGTAAACTTAGTTTACTGAAACTTATAAAAAAACAATTAATTTCAATTGTCATTTTTAAACTGCAACAACTTCTAAAATTAGTTAAATACAACTTTATTTTGAGTAAACTTTTAAAAAATGAATAAATATGATTATATTCTTTCTGCTGGTTATAGAATAGTCAGACATACAGCATAGTAAACTGTGTTTACTGAAGTTGCTTCAACTTAGAAAGATTGATTTAATTAAACGTGTTGTTTTGAAATTGCAACAACTTCACAAATTAAATAAATACAACTACATTTTAAGTTAACAATTTGATATAAAGTGAGCATGAATTAATATTCGTAGTTATATTTACTTCACTTTTTCAAAGAAATCAGTTTCCAAGATTACTTTTAGTAAGATCAACTTGTGATTTTACAGTGCAGATTAAAGCTTTATGACGCAAACGCATCATCGCAAAATCACGTCAAACTGATGTCATACGTATCTCCTTTTAGGGGGAATCACAAGAAATGCATTTCTTAAAAAATGGATAGGTTTGTCCTCTTAAGGTTTTTAGTTTTGTTCTCGTGCATCTTTTTTTTTTTTAATTTACTTCCGGTAAATCTTGTTACAGCTTGCAACACCTCTTTGCAGGAAACCATTAGACCACCCTTAAACCTTAATGCAAGTCTAAGATAAGAAATTAGGGCCAAAACACTGTATTAAATGTCAAAAACATTTCACTCTGAACTCTCGTCCTTCCTGCGGCGCCGCTCAGAGGAGCTGTCCATTCAGCACCACCGCTCTGCCCGCTGCCTCTCTCTCGCGCGCTCTGAATCAGTCCCGCTCACCGAGCCTCGTCATCCTCCTGCACATCTCCCCTCTGCCAGCTTCCAGATGAAATCTCGGCGTGTCTAACACCCTCATTTACTCTGTCAGACTTTAAACTGCGTCTTGGTGACGCACTGGCGAAGTTGAATCATAAAGAGCTGAGACGGAAATGATAGTGTGTTTTAAGAATATTTTGAGCGCGCTACGTCATTCTTAGTAGAAATATCCTCGGGTTCCACCGAGTACAACTCCCCTCAGAGCAGCTGCAACGTGTTGCTTAAAACTTTATCTTTGGTCTCAGTGGAAATCTTGTTTGTGACTGAATATGAGCATGGGCTTTCGCGTAACTGCTGCCCACGGGCCGGTTTATTAGTCGAAAATGTAATTGTGCTCATGATAAACCACGTCCTGTTGCGCAACAGTGATAACACGCTGAGAGGCACCTGTGGTGATTATAGGGGCTTTTTAGTTGCTTTAGAGACTTACCTATGGTGGTTATCACCGTGATGGCAAAGTAAAATGACCCTGCGAATTTCCACTGCACCCCGGCTCTGTGGGGCTCTGCCTCCATGATGATGGTCTCCAGTTTGCGGTAATCATCCTCGCTGATGTTATATTTCCCCTGGAGACGCTTCTCCTCGGCTTCCAGCTGCTCCTTCTCCCGCATCTCGAAGTCGGACTCCAGGGCGTCAAAGACTGCGGCCCCGACGAGCAGGTATGTAAACGTGCAAATGATCAGGGACAAGGTCCGCACGTTTTGCCGCTTCATGGCCAACAGGAAGCGGCGACCGAGGGGCTCATGTCCCCTCGGGTTCCCCGGGAAGGCGCAGCAGGCGTGGGGAAAGCCGTGTGCACAGCGCCTGGAGGAGGCGGAGGCGCAGAAAGGTGCGCTCCGGTGACGGTGACAGCGGTGCACGCCGGAGTCGGAGCAGTGGTGGAAGTCTCCCGCCTTGTGGTGATCCCGGTGACAGACCCCCAGATCCTGCTCCTGGTTTGCGGAGAGACACAAGAGACTGCTCGATCGCCTGGACCAGGAGCCCTGCAGCCGAAAGACCCTGCGCAAGACCTGCCCAAACCAAGTCCTCCCGGTGCGCAGTGCCATCAACAAGCTGCTACCAAGATCGCCTGTTGGTCTCTTTTCTCCTCAAGTGAAGTGTTCTGAATAAACTCTTCCAATCGAATAATAATAATAATAATAATAATAATCGTTGATAGATCCTTCCTTTTAGGTGCTCCTCTGACTTCGTCTTCAAAATGTCCTAAGTGGACATCTTTCTTGTCTCTAAGTTTCAACTAAACACCAACCTGTTCATTGTAGCCTCATCAGCATTCAGGCTATTTTTAGCAGCTATCCCCCAAGTACACACACAAAAATCCCGTGTCTGTGAAATCCTTAAATCTTCCTCGCAAAGAGCGGACATCCTCATCAGAAATGTGCTGAGTCGCCGATTAGACGGGAGGGTCACGGAGTATCGCATCAAGTTGGGACTCACACAGTGCGCACATCAAACATTTTCACATTCTCCTTTTTTCACGTGCTTTATTCCTGGATCAACTCACCACTTGTTGGAGGAATAGAAGAAAAAAAATATTCCAAGCACGCAACAACATCCTCGACAACAGGTTCCATCGCAAGGAAGACCTTCCCCAAATATCTTTTTTTTAAAGGATGAAAAAGAAGGAAGATACTTTAGAGATCGAATAAGCGGATTCACAAAACGCTACAGCGCGCTCCGTGCCCGCAGCGGCACTGATGCTCCGTTGCGCACATCCAAACCTCCTCTCCTGTGCTGTCTGCTGATGAGTTTATGCTGATTTTGAAGAAGAAAAAAAATACGTGTTCTCCCTCGTCGTGTGGGGGCTTCTGAGTTAACCATGCGTGTCACGAACTGTATTTTGAAGGCTCCACATTTTATGTCTCCACACACTCCAGGCTCTAATCGGTGGGCGTTGCTCCTCCTGTCTCCGTGTTCCCCCAAGTGTCACGATTCATCCAGTTTTCTGGCCTGAGTATGTGCCTGGAAGCTTTCTCCGCCGGAGAAAAAAAAAATCTGCTGGGGTGCAAGTGACTGCATTCCCCCACCGTGTCCACCTTACCGTGCGACCCTCCCACAGTGACCACTCCTACTCATTATATGGACAGAGGGGGCTGACTGGGTTTGCTCAGGTGCTCACATTAATGATTTTAACATTCCGGCAGCAGCAGAAAGGAGACAACGCTCCAAGCTGCTGCTGCTGCTGCTGCTGCTGCTGCTTTCCCTGTGCTGTCCCAGGTGCTGAAGGCTGACAGACAGATGCACTGCCGCGCTCAGTGCAGCCCAAGTTATTGTATGCGCACTCTGAGGATGCATGCAACAGGGAGGAGTACATAAATAGATTTTTATAAACAATCCACCATGAAACTACCGGGAACTAAGCAACAAAAGAAGAAATGACCCAAAATTTGCAAGAAATTAGTAAAAAGTAGAAGAAAGTTAACAATAATTTGAAGGATTATTATTATTATTATTAATAATAATAATAATAATAATAATAATAATAATAATAATAACAATAATAATCAATAAAAACAAGGCAAAGAAGACTTGGACTAGGTGTTTAAAAAGTATTATTAACAATTCTGTTACATTATTTTGTAACTGAAAATATGATCATTCTAGTATAGGGTTTTTTCCATATACATATACATATATATATATATATATATATATATATATATTTAAGCAGGGTATATTGTCCAGGAAAAAAGATAGGGAATATTTTTTTATTATATATTAGAAATTATATTACAGAATTGTTTTTTTTTTCTTTTTTCTTTATTATATTTTAAACAAATTTTCAGGTAATGTTCTGCTTAATACGAATTTCTTGCTAACTTAGGGTCATTTTTTCTTTCATTGCTCATTTCCTTCTTCCCATGTTTTTCAGAAGTAAATAAAACCAATTTGCTCAGGTTTCCAAGAATTTCTATAGTTATTTGAGTTTTTAATCACGTTTTTTTATTCCATTATTCTGCATTTAAAAACAGTTATGAAGTCCATATAAGGACTCAAGTAACTGTCCTTACCCATCAAACCAATTTGCAGTCAGATATCTTGAGGTCAGAGGTCAAGGGACCCCTGTGAAATGGCTCTGCCATTTTTTCAAAAATTCCAAAATTTTGACTAAATTTGGAGTGCTATTCTGCTTCCTTATAGAGAAGCTAGCTTGACATGGTTGGCAACAATAGATTTCTTAGGTCTTCTAGTTTCAGATGATGCCGGTATAATCACTCTGTACTCAGCCTGGTACAGCCTCTTAAAGACAGGAATGTTGGGAGTAATGTGGTTTTGTGAACCCCAAACCTGCAAGTGGGATTGAAAATGCTTTTAAAAACTCCAATATCACAGCATTCATCTACAGACTGTGAAATATGGTTATTTATGGTCAAGGGAGGGTAATGCATTTTCTCCCAGTCACTCGAGGAGGCTCAAGGCAAAATATTTGTAGCTCCAGAGAGGGTCATAATATTAGAAATCAAGAAGACTCTGATAGAGCACAGTCCCTAAGGTAAAACCTGATTACAATCTAATCTTGAGGCCATAAAAAGGCCCAGACCCACTTTTATAGGCTTTTATTTTCTCAGTTTATGTATAAAAATGCTGCTGCTCATGAGTCATGCTCATATCCTGTAATTCCAACAGTCTTAAATTATTTATTATTCATTCTTGTAGTCTGAGGGTTTGTTTTTTTCAGGGGTTGTACAGTTTTTGTTATTTCTTATTTGAATTATTATATGTTGTTGTTAGAGGAATAATATTAAACATGGTGTTGGTGTCAACCTCAAATTTATACTTCATTTCACTTGTTATTTTTAAGTTGCACTAACTTCACAAAAGTAAGTAAATAAAACTACATTTTAAGTTAACTTAACAATTAGATATAAATTAAACATAAACTAAGATTAATAGCTATATGAACTTCCTTTTTTTTCCCAAGACAACCAGTTTCCAAGATTATTTTATTATAAGTAATATCAACTTTAGATTGTCTGCAGTATTGAGAGAAAAATGCAACTGAATGGAGAATCTCACATGCACGACTTTGTCCGTCTTTTTACATAAATGCTGTCAAGTTTAAGTTAATAGGATCTGTTTAACTAACAAAAAAAAAACACAAAAAACACCATTTTGCTTTAAAAAATTTTCATTCCTTTAAGGATCATTGTACTATTAATAATAGCAATTATGTAATACCATATCCATACATCCTGAAACTGTGATATTTCCCGAGACAGTTATCATACCGTGAAAATATTCTACCTGTAACCCTAATGTATGCACAACCTAAGCGCAACATAAACTGAAGTAAGATAAAACCTGATTATGATATAATCTTGAGGCTGTGAAAGGACCCCCCAAAGACTCTGTTTAAGGCTATTATCTCTCGGTTTATGTATAAAAATGCTGCTGCACATGAGTCATACTCATTTCTTGTAATTCCGACAAATTAAATTATTTATTATTCATTATGTTTTTTCTTAGAGGGATTTTGTTTTGTTTTTGAGTTTTAAGTGTTATTTCTTATATTACAATGGTGTAAGAGGAACAATATAAAACATTGATTTTGGAGTCAGCTTCAAATTTATAGTTTATATTGAAGGAAACCTCCCAGCATGCACTGCAGCAACAAACTGTAGGACACCTCTTATTTTATATTTGTTCGTCTGTTGGTGCTGTTGTGATTTGCAGTCTTTTACAATGTTCCTACTGTTTCCACAATTCTATTATTGCTGTACGATTAGTTATTAAGGTTAAATGTGGTGACTTTCTCCTCAGTGAAAATTCATATTAATGTATCCTCATACAACGGTTTGGGTGATATCTAACAACTCCGCAAACGGTGTTCTGCACTTAAAAGTTATGGAGGCAATGAGTGTGGAGAAGGCTCTTTATATTTTTAAACTTAAATTAAAGTTATTAAAGTCTTAGGACGAAGCAGAACCTGGAAGAAAAGTTTCTGTTTTGAGAAAATCCCCTTGAATACATGTAAAGTGTCCACAGTTTTAGCTACCTCATTACAGTTGATTGGACAGTAACAGCTGTACAGGTTCAGGGGAAAATGGTAAATAGGCTATAAAAGCTCCCATGCTCATTATATTTAGTGTCACTAAAAAGTGGAAGTAATGTCCACCGACTCAACAACACCATACTGCGCAGATTTAATGCCGCTCTCTTAGAAATAAGGGTTCCAAAAGGGTTTGTCCTTAACGGCAGAGGATCTACCCTGAACTACTTGCCTTTTTGGAGAAAGGGTTCTTTAATGGTTCTTTTTAAGAGTGAAAAGATGGTTCTAGTTGGCAGAGTGCAGTTAGTTGTCTCTACGGTCTCTGACTCATTCAAGCGGCTGCAAATGTACTGATACTTTTCTCACTTTTGGAAGATAATTAGAGAATAAAACGATAAAATTATATCATGGCTGTCCTGCAGGGCCAAAACTTCAACTAATGTCTCTAAAGCATTATCCAGTATTTTCGTTTTACTTATACTTTTTATATTTTTGCCTGGAACAAAGATACAAGTTCTCAGTCTGATATTAAGGGAATTTGGGCAGAGTTGGTGACATCACATTAGATAGAAGAAAAAAAGAAAATGTTTTATTTTATTTAGGTAAATATTGCCTTTTTTTGCATCCCAAATATGGTTAGAAGTCAAATCATTCCTCCAGAGTGAACAGAACATTTAGAAAAGCAATTGTAAAAGCTAATCAACTTCTGAATAACATATGTTGTGTTTTGTTTGCTGCTGTTTTCATACACAATGATGTAATTTCCTCCTCTGGAGGATATGAGGGATCCTTTTTTTCCGTCAGATTAAATTTAGGATTAAAATAGAACACTGCAAATTGTCCATCCTCTCCATGAAACTTACTGTAAACACAAACAGGAATAAGCCTGCCTCATTAAGAAGTTGAGAGCACGCAGTCGACCACAGTGTTTCATAAATGCAGCCATTTTAGAGTCTAAACAGCTCCGCTAATCAACAGCGTCTGGATCTGTAGTCGCTCTATATTTAGCTCCCTTTCTCACATCTCAAGTTCCCGCTCAGCCCACCTACAGAACTCCTAATGCATTTCTGGAGAAGCTCAGAGAGAAAAGTTTAATAATGGCAACTGCTTAGATTAGTCTCCATGGTAATGACATCCAATTTACAGCGTGGTCGCTCTGCCTGCACAGACGCATCTTTTATGAGGGCTGCATGACGGCACAGTTTCTCTATATGATCTAAGGTGACAGCACAGACATCAGACATGCACAATTAGGAGTGATGAATGAGAGAAGTTGGAGCTTCGGCCCAGCTGGATGAAGTGACTGACAGCCGAGTGCTTCACTGGTCACGTGGTGGCGGCACAAACTGGACTAGGATTTACATCCATACTGTGGCCAATATTTTCACTTACTGATTTGCACTGTATGTTCTGTGGCGAGGTGTCGTTCTTCAAACACACATCGATGCCAACAGTGCTAACTAGGTGTCTGCAACGTGTTGCTCCGCAGTAAACAATATAGATCAACAAAATCAATACATGCAGAATCCAGTCGTCTTAACTTGAATGATTCAAATAAAAAGCGCATTAACTCTTTTGTTACTTTAAATTGGAATCAATGATTTGTGTGATTCTGTCATCGGACAACAATTGGTGTCGTTATCGCATATAATCAAACATAAGCATTTGTCTCTGTATCACTTTAACAAGCTTTCTACTTGACTGGCTTTTACATATTTATTGATTTATATGTATCACATAGAAGGGAAGATTGCTTTTTGTTTCTTGTTGTATCTATAAGTAGTGTGCTCCAAAGCTTTGGGGTGTAACTGACAAAGGCTGCACCCCCTGATTTTCTTTTAGCTGTTGCTGAGAACCTCCAATGAACCAGCAGCAGATTACAGCAGAAAGTGAATAGTTTACCAGGGAGTTAACAGTGAAGCTTGGTTTGAGGTTATTAAGAGAGGAGGACCTTAAAATCAATTCTAAATGTCACAGGAAGCCAGCGCAGAGAAGCTAAGACTATTCTGATGTGCTCTCCACTCTTAGTTCTGGTTAATAGATGAGCTGCAGAGTTTTGAATGAGCTGAAATTCCAGTGCTGTATTATGAGAGGCTTGTAAAAATGTGGGATGAATCAACTTTTCTGCATCTGCTTGATTTAGAAATAGGTGCAGCTTAGCTAGGTGTCTGAGGTGAAAAAAATTATATTTTCGTCACCAGGTTAATGTGGCACTTGAAGCTTAGATCTGAAGCTAGGATTAAACTGAGACCTGTAACCTCATCCATCTATTTATTGATAAAAGACAGGTAGCAGTAAAGTTTATGGCTGCAGCTTCATTTTGTTTGGCAGAGATGTACAGTTGTGTGTCATTAGCATAACTATAAAAACATACATTGTGCTGTCTAATAATTGTTGTCCAAAAATAAGAAAAAAAACAATATAGTATAGTATGTTCTCCAACAATCATAAAAAACAGCTATAGTATAACGTCCAGAAATCATGAAAAACAATGTAGTATAATAAGATGTCCATAAATCATAAAAAAATGACACAGTAAGACGCTTCAAAATGCTTTACTATGGCTTTTTTCAACATTTGGAGCAATGACTTTTTGGACCATGTTTCCCCTTTTTGCAACATGCAATGCTTTGGCTTAAAACACTCAAAATAATGACTTTTTTGACTGTTTTTTCAACAGGCTATACTAAAAACTGCTTCAACATGCTGCACCATGACTTTTTTCAGCATTTGAAGCGATCACTGTTTAGTTCATTTTTCCCTGCGTATGGTGTTATTCTATGTGCCATTCTTTAGCTTAAAATGCTGGAAAATGTTGCCTTTTTGGCTGTTTTTTCGGCATGATATACTTAAGACTGCCTCAACGTACTGTACGAGGACTTTTTTTTCAGCATTTGGAGGAATCACATTTTTGACCATTTTTCCCCATATTAGTATATGGCTTTTTTCGACATACATTACTTTGGCTTAAAACCCTCAAAATATACTTTTTGGACCGTTGTTTGAACAGGCTATACTATAAACTGCTTCAACATGCTGTCCTATGAGTATTTTCAGCATTTTGAGTGATGACTTTCTTAACTATTTTTCACCATGCTATGGTATACTTTTTTTTAGATGTACCATACTTTGGCATAAAATGCCAAGAATGTTGACTTTTTGGGCAGTTTTTTCATTATGCAGAACCATAAACTGCCTAAATATGCTTTACTATGACGTTTTTCAACATTTTGATCAATCACTTTTTTGACCATTTATCCCCTTCCTATCGTTTGGCTTTTGTTGCCGTACTATACTGTGGCTTAAAGCGCGAAAAATATTTGCTTCTTTGACCGTTTTTTCAACATTCTATACAATAAACTGCCTCAACATGCTGTACTTGGACTTTCTTCAACATTTGGAATGATCACTTTTTTGACCATTTTTCCTCATGTTATAATATGGCTTTTATTGTTATACTATGCTTTTGCTTGAAACACTATATTTATCTTTTTTTCATCACACTATACGACAAATTGCTTAAAAATTCTGTAGATTTACTTCTTTCAACATTTGGAATGATCACTTTCTTGACCATTTTTCCCTGTGCTATAGTATAGCTTTTTTGATATACTGTACTTTTCACTTGAAATACTCACAATATTGACTTTTTGGACCATTTTTTCAACATTTTATACCTTAAACTGCTTTAACTTAATGTACTATGCCTTTTTTCAGCTTTTTGAGCAAATGGAGGGGAAAATGATCAAAAAAGTGACCGCTCCAAATGCTGAAAAAAGTCAAAGTACAGCATGCCAAGGCAGTTTATTGTATACCATGGTGAAAAATGGTCCAAAAAGTCAATATTTCTAGCATTTTAAGAAAAAGTACAGTATGGGGAAACAAGCCATACCATAGCACAGGGAGAAATTGTCACAAAAGACAACGCTCCAAAGGCTGAAAAAAGTCATAGGACAGCATGTTGAGGTAGTTTATATTTCTAGCATAGCCTGATTAAAAAAGAGGTCCAAAAAGTCAATATTATGAGCATTTTCAGCCAAATTACAATATGTAGAATGAAGCCAAACTATAGCACAGGGTCAAAAACATCATTGCTACAAAAACTGAAGAAACTCATAGTACAGCATGTTGAGGCAGTTTCTACTATAGCCAGTTGAAAAAAAAATGTCCAAAAACTCAATATTTTAAGTGTTTTAACACGAAGTATGTGATGGCGAAAAAAGCCATACTACAGTACAGAGAAAAACTGTCAAAAAAGTCATCACCTGAAGTGCTGAAAAAAGTGATTGTAATGCATGTTGAGGCAGTTTATACTATAGCCTGATCAAAAAAAGGTCCAAAAGTCAATATTTTGAGTGATTTGAGCCAAAGTACAATATCGCACAAAACGCTATACTATAGCACAGGGTAAAATGGACTAAAAAGTCACCGCTCAAAATGCTTAAAAAAGTCATGTTTAGATTGTTTATAGTATAGACTAATGAATAAACTGTCCAAAAACTCAATATTGTGAGCGTTTTGAGCCAAAGTACAGTGTGGCAGACTGATCCGTAAAGCCAGTGAAGTTGTGGGAGTGAAGCTGGACTCTTTGACGGAGGTGTGTGAGAGGAGGATGCTGTCCAAGCTGCATGTCATCCTGGACAATGTCCCACCCACTCCACGACAGGTTGGTCAGTTACAGGAGTACATTCAGTACAAGGCTGATAACACCAAAATGCACCACAGAGTGCCACAGGAAATCATTCCTGCCTGTGGCCATCAGACTGTACATCTCCTCACTGTCAGACACTCTGAGTCAATTAGTCTACTCTGGACTCTAACTACCTTAATAACTACCTTGATGTGCAATAATCTGGTGCAATAACTACATCCATGTGTAAAATGCTGTATTCTAATGTTGGTAATCTGTTGTTTTATTTATCACATGGTAGAAACAAGAACAAAATGTACATTAGTATTTATACTTTAGTGATTAGATTATTTTATATTAGTTCTTATGTTTAAATTTTATTGATATATTCTACACTTTCCCACTTCTTTTAAGACTTTTGAATGGGAGCACCTGTAACTAAAGGCAAATTCTCTTCGGGGATCAATAAAGTATTTCTAATTCTGATTCTGATTCTGATGGCAAAAAAATCCATACTATAGCACAGGGGAAAATGGTAAAAAAACATGATCTCTCAAAATGCTTAAGTCAGAATACAGCATGTTTAGGCTGTTTATAATATAGCCTGATAAATAAACTGTCCAAAAAGTCAATATTTTGTGCGTTTTCAACCAAAGTACAGAATGTCAAAAAAAACAATACTATACCACAGGGAAAAATGGTAAAAAAGTCATCCTTCCAAATGCTTAAAAACTTCAAAGCACAGCATGTTGGCAAGTATTGCCTGATGAATAAACTGTGAAAAAAGTCTTTTTTTTTTTTTTTCGTTTTAAGCCAAAGTACAGTATGGCATGTTTAGGCTGTTTATAATATAGCCTGATGAAAAAAACTGTCCAAAAAGTCAATATTTTGAGCGTTTTAAGCCAAAGTACAGAATGGCAAAAAAAACAGCCATACTATAGCACAGGGAAAATTGGTCAACAAACTCATAACTCCAAATGCTTAAAAAACTTATAGTACAGCATGTTTAGGTTGTTTAAAGTATTGCCTTATGAATGAACTGTGAAAAAAGTCATTTTTTTGAGCGTTTTAAGCCAAAGTACAGTATGACAAAAAAAGCCATACTATAGCACAGGGAAAAATGGTCAAAAAAGTCATCGCTCCAAATGCTTAAAAAAAGTCATAGTACAGCATGTTTATGCTGTTTATAATATAGCCTGATGAAAAAACTGTCCAAAAAGTCAATATTTTGAGCGTTTTAAGCACAAGTACAATATGGTAAAAAAAAACAGTCATACTATAGCACAGGGAAAATTGTTTAAAAAAGTCATCGCCCCAAATGGTTAAAAAAGTCATACTACAGCATGTTTAGGTTGTGTAAAGTATTGCCTGATGAATAAACTTTGAAAAAAGTCAATATTTTGAGCGTTTTGAGCCAAAGTACAGCATGGTAAAAAAAAGCCATACTATAGCACAGGGAAAAATGGTCAAAAAAGTCATCGCTCCAAATGCTTAAAAAAAGTCATAGTACAGCATGTTTATGCTGTTTATAATATAGCCTGATGAAAAAACTGTCCAAAAAGTCAATATTTTGAGCGTTTTAAGCACAAGTACAATATGGTAAAAAAAAACAGTCATACTATAGCACAGGGAAAATTGTTTAAAAAAGTCATCGCCCCAAATGGTTAAAAAAGTCATACTACAGCATGTTAAGGTTGTGTAAAGTATTGCCTGATGAATAAACTTTGAAAAAAGTCAATATTTTGAGCGTTTTTAACCAAAGTACAGCATGGTAAAAAAAAAGCCATACTATAGCACAGGGAAAAATTGTTCAAAAAAGTCATCGCTCCAAATGCTTTAAAAAGTCATAGTGCAGCATGTTTAGGTTGTTTAAAGTATTGCCTGATGAAAAAACTGTCCAGAAAGTCAATATTTTGAGCGTTTTGAGCACAAGTACAATATGGTAAAAAAAAAAAAGCCATACTATAGTACAGGGAAAATTGTTCAAAAAAGTCATCGCTCCAAATGGTTAAAAAAGTCATTGTGCAGCATGTTTAGGTTGTTTAAAGTATTGCCTGATGAATAAACTTTGAAAAAAGTCAATATTTTGAGCGTTTTAAGCCAAAGTACAGTATTGCAAAAAAATCCATACTATAGCACAGGGAAAAATGGTCAAAAAAGTCATCGATCCAAATGCTTAAAAAAGTCATAGTACAGCATGTTTATGCTGTTTATAATATAACCTGATGAAAAACTGTCCAAAAAGTCAAAATTTTGAGCGTTTTAAGCACAAGTACAATATGGTAAAAAAAAACAGTCATACTATAGCACAGGGAAAATTGTTTAAAAAAGTCATCGCCCCAAATGGTTAAAAAAGTCATACTACAGCATGTTTAGGTTGTGTAAAGTATTGCCTGATGAATAAACTTTGAAAAAAGTCAATATTTTGAGCGTTTTGAGCCAAAGTACAGCATGGTAAAAAAAAGCCATACTATAGCACAGGGAAAAATGGTCAAAAAAGTCATCGCTCCAAATGCTTAAAAAAAGTCATAGTACAGCATGTTTATGCTGTTTATAATATAGCCTGATGAAAAAACTGTCCAAAAAGTCAATATTTTGAGCGTTTTAAGCACAAGTACAATATGGTAAAAAAAAACAGTCATACTATAGCACAGGGAAAATTGTTTAAAAAAGTCATCGCCCCAAATGGTTAAAAAAGTCATACTACAGCATGTTAAGGTTGTGTAAAGTATTGCCTGATGAATAAACTTTGAAAAAAGTCAATATTTTGAGCGTTTTTAACCAAAGTACAGCATGGTAAAAAAAAAGCCATACTATAGCACAGGGAAAAATTGTTCAAAAAAGTCATCGCTCCAAATGCTTTAAAAAGTCATAGTGCAGCATGTTTAGGTTGTTTAAAGTATTGCCTGATGAAAAAACTGTCCAGAAAGTCAATATTTTGAGCGTTTTGAGCACAAGTACAATATGGTAAAAAAAAAAAGCCATACTATAGTACAGGGAAAATTGTTCAAAAAAGTCATCGCTCCAAATGGTTAAAAAAGTCATTGTGCAGCATGTTTAGGTTGTTTAAAGTATTGCCTGATGAATAAACTTTGAAAAAAGTCAATATTTTGAGCGTTTTGAGCCAAAGTACAGCATGGTAAAAAAGAAGCCATACTATAGCACAGGGAAAAATGGTCAAAAAAGTCATCGCTCCAAATGGTTAAAAAAGTCATAGTACAGCATGTTTATGCTGTTTATAATATAGCCTGATGAAAAAACTGTCCAAAAAGTCAATATTTTGAGCGTTTTAAGCACAAGTACAATATGGTAAAAAAAAAAACAGTCATACTATAGCACAGGGAAAATTGTTTAAAAAAGTCATACTACAGCATGTTTAGGTTGTTTACAGTATTGCCTGATGAATAAACTTTGAAAAAAGTCAATATTTTGAGCGTTTTGAGCCAAAGTACAGCATGGTAAAAAAAAAGCCATACTATAGCACAGGCAAAAATGGTCAAAAAAATCATCGCTCCAAATGCTTAAAAATAGTCATAGTACAGCATGTTTATGCTGTTTATAATATAGCCTGATGAAAAAACTGTCCAGAAAGTCAATATTTTGAGCGTTTTAAGCACAAGTACAATATGGCAAAAAAGAACCATACTATAGTACAGGGAAAATTGTTTAAAAAAGTCATCGCCCCAAATGGTTAAAAAAGTCATACTACAGCATGTTTAGGTTGTTTAAAGTATTGCCTGATGAATAAACTTTGAAAAAAGTCATTTCTTTGAGCGTTTTGAGCCAAAGTACAGCATGGTAAAAAAAAAAAAGCCATACTATAGCACAGGGAAAAATTGTTCAAAAAAGTCATCACTCCAAATTCTTAAAAAAGTCATAGTACAGCATGTTTATGCTGTTTATAATATAGCCTGATGAAAAAACTGTCCAAAAAGTCAATATTTTGAGTGTTTTAAGCACAAGTACAATATGGTAAAAAAAAAACAGTCATACTATAGCACAGGGAAAATTGTTTAAAAAAGTCAAAAAAGTCATACTACAGCATGTTTAGGTTGTTTACAGTATTGCCTGATGAATAAACTTTGAAAAAAGTCAATATTTTGAGCGTTTTTAACCAAAGTACAGCATGGTAAAAAAAAAAGCCATACTATAGCACAGGGAAAAATTGTTCAATAAAATCATCGCTCCAAATGCTTAAAAAAGTCATAGTACAGCATGTTTAGGTTGTGTAAAGTATTGCCTGATGACAAAACTGTCGAAAAAGTCAATATTTTGAATGTTTTAAGTACAAGTACAATATGGCAAAAAAGCCATACTATAGCACAGGGAAAATTGTTCAAAAAAGTCATCGCTCCAAATGGTTAAAAAGTCATTGTGCAGCATGTTTAGGTTGTTTAAAGTATTGCCTGATGAATAAACTTTGAAAAAAGTCAATATTTTGAGCGTTTTGAGCCAAAGTACAGCATGGTAAAAAAAGAAGCCATACTATAGCACAGGGAAAAATGGTCAAAAAAGTCATCGCTCCAAATGGTTAAAAAAGTCATAGTACAGCATGTTTATGCTGTTTATAATATAGCCTGATGAAAAAACTGTCCAGAAAGTCAATATTTTGAGCGTTTTAAGCACAAGTACAATATGGCAAAAAAAAGCCATACTATAGTACAGGGAAAAATGGTCAAAAAAGTCATCGCTCCAAATGCTTAAAAAAGTCATAGTGCAGCATGTTTAGGTTGTTTACAGTATTGTCTGATGAATAAACTTTGAAAAAAGTCATTTCTTTGAGCGTTTTGAGCCAAAGTACAGTATGGTAAAACAAAGCCATACTATAGCAAAGGGAAAAATGGTCAAAAAAGTCATTGCTGCAAATGCTTAAAAAAGTCAGAATACAGCATGTTCAGGCTGTTTATATTATAGCCTGATGAAAAAGCTCTCCAAAAAGTCAGTATTTTGAGCGTTTTGAGCCAAAGTACAGCATGGTAAAAAAAAGCCATACACAGGGAAAAATGGTCAAAAAAGTCATCGCTCCAAATGCTTAAAAAAAGTCATAGTACAGCATGTTTAGGATGTTTATAATATAGCCTGATGAAAAAACTGTCCAGAAAGTCAATATTTTGAGCGTTTTAAGCACAAGTACAATATGGTAAAAAAAAAGCCATACTATAGTACAGGGAAAATTGTTCAAAAAAGTCATCGCTCCAAATGCTTAAAAAAGTCATTGTGCAGCATGTTTAGGTTGTTTAAAGTATTGCCTGATGAATAAACTTTGAAAAAAGTCATTTCTTTGAGCGTTTTGAGCCAAAGTACAGTATGGGAAAAAAAGCCATACTATAGCACAGGGAAAAATGGTCAAAAAAGTCGCTGCTCCAAATGCTTAAAAAACTTATAATACAGTATGTTTAGGTTGTGTAAAGTATTGCCTGATGAAAAAACTGTCCAAAAAGTCAATATTTTGAGCGTTTTAAGCACAAGTACAATATGGTAAAAAAAAGCCATACTATAGTACAGGGAAAAATGGTCAAAAAAGTCATCGCTCCAAATGCTTAAAAAAGTCATAGTGCAGCATGTTTAGGTTGTTTACAGTATTGTCTGATGAATAAACTTTGAAAAAAGTCAATATTTTGAGCGTTTTGAGCCAAAGTACAATATGGTAAAACAAAGCCATACTATAGCACAGGGAAAAATTGTTCAAAAAAGTCATCGCTCCAAATTCTTAAAAAAGTCATAGTACAGCATGTTTATGCTGTTTATAATATAGCCTGATGAAAAAACTGTCCAGAAAGTCAATATTTTGAGCGTTTTGAGCACAAGTACAATATGGTAAAAAAAAAAAAAGCCATACTATAGTACAGGGAAAATTGTTCAAAAAAGTCATCGCTCCAAATGGTTAAAAAGTCATTGTGCAGCATGTTTAGGTTGTGTAAAGTATTGCCTGATGAATAAACTTTGAAAAAAGTCAATATTTTGAGCGTTTTGAGCCAAAGTACAGCATGGTAAAAAAAGAAGCCATACTATAGCACAGGGAAAAATGGTCAAAAAAGTCATCGCTCCAAATGGTTAAAAAAGTCATAGTACAGCATGTTTATGCTGTTTATAATATAGCCTGATGAAAAAACTGTCCAGAAAGTCAATATTTTGAGCGTTTTAAGCACAAGTACAATATGGCAAAAAAAAGCCATACTATAGTACAGGGAAAAATGGTCAAAAAAGTCATCGCTCCAAATGCTTAAAAAAGTCATAGTGCAGCATGTTTAGGTTGTTTACAGTATTGTCTGATGAATAAACTTTGAAAAAAGTCATTTCTTTGAGCGTTTTGAGCCAAAGTACAGTATGGTAAAACAAAGCCATACTATAGCAAAGGGAAAAATGGTCAAAAAAGTCATTGCTGCAAATGCTTAAAAAAGTCAGAATACAGCATGTTCAGGCTGTTTATATTATAGCCTGATGAAAAAGCTCTCCAAAAAGTCAGTATTTTGAGCGTTTTGAGCCAAAGTACAGCATGGTAAAAAAAAAAGCCGTACTATAGCACAGGGAAAAATGGTCAAAAAAGTCATCGCTCCAAATGCTTAAAAATAGTCATAGTACAGCATGTTTATGCTGTTTATAATATAGCCTGATGAAAAAAACTGTCCAGAAAGTCAATATTTTGAGCGTTTTAAGCACAAGTACAATATGGCAAAAAAAAAGCCATACTATAATACAGGGAAAATTGTTTAAAAAAGTCATCGCCCCAAATGGTTAAAAAAGTCATACTACAGCATGTTTAGGTTGTTTAAAGTATTGCCTGATGAATAAACTTTGAAAAAAGTCAATATTTTGAGCGTTTTGAGCCAAAGTACAGCATGGTAAAAAAAAAGCCATACTATAGCACAGGGAAAAATTGTTCAAAAAAGTCATCACTCCAAATTCTTAAAAAAGTCATAGTACAGCATGTTTATGCTGTTTATAATATAGCCTGATGAAAAAACTGTCCAAAAAGTCAATATTTTGAGCGTTTTAAGCACAAGTACAATGTGGTAAAAAAAAAACAGTCATACTATAGCACAGGGAAAATTGTTTAAAAAAGTCAAAAAAGTCATACTACAGCATGTTTAGGTTGTTTACAGTATTGCCTGATGACAAAACTGTCGAAAAAGTCAATATTTTGAATGTTTTAAGTACAAGTACAATATGGCAAAAAAGCCATACTATAGCACAGGGAAAATTGTTCAAAAAAGTCATCGCTCCAAATGCTTTAAAAAGTCATAGTGCAGCATGTTTAGGTTGTTTAAAGTATTGCCTGATGAATAAACTTTGAAAAAAGTCATTTCTTTGAGCGTTTTGAGCCAAAGTACAGTATGGCAAAAAACAAGCCATACTATAGCACAGGAAAAATTGTTCAAAAAAGTCATCGCTCCAAATTCTTAAAAAAGTCATAGTACAGCATGTTTATGCTGTTTATAATATAGCCTGATGAAAAAACTGTCCAGAAAGTCAATATTTTGAGCGTTTTAAGCACAAGTACAATATGGCAAAAAAAAAGCCATACTATAGTACAGGGAAAAATGGTCAAAAAAGTCATCGCTCCAAATGCTTAAAAAAGTCATAGTGCAGCATGTTTAGGTTGTTTACAGTATTGCCTGATGAATAAACTTTGAAAAAAGTCATTTCTTTGAGCGTTTTGAGCCAAAGTACAGTATGGCAAAAAAAGCCATACTATAGTACAGGGAAAAATGGTCAAAAAAGTCGCCGCTCCAAATGCTTAAAAAACTTATAATACAGTATGTTTAGGTTGTGTAAAGTATTGCCTGATGAAAAAACTGTCCAAAAAGTCAATATTTTGAGCGTTTTAAGCACAAGTACAATATGGTAAAAAAAAGCCATACTATAGCACAGGGAAAAATGGTCAAAAAAGTAATTGCTGCAAATGCTTAAAAAAGTCATAATACAGCATGTTCAGGCTGTTTATATTATAGCCTGATGAAAAAGCTCTCCAAAAAGTCAGTATTTTGAGCGTTTTGAGCCAAAGTACAGCATGGTAAAAAAAAAAGCCGTACTATAGCACAGGAAAAAAATGGTCAAAAAAGTCATCGCTCCAAATGCTTAAAAATAGTCATAGTACAGCATGTTTATGCTGTTTATAATATAGCCTGATGAAAAAACTGTCCAGAAAGTCAATATTTTGAGCGTTTTAAGCACAAGTACAATATGGCAAAAAAAAAGCCATACTATAGTACAGGGAAAATTGTTTAAAAAAGTCATCGCCCCAAATGGTTAAAAAAGTCATACTACAGCATGTTTAGGTTGTTGAAAAGTATTGCCTGATGAATAAACTTTGAAAAAAGTCAATATTTTGAGCGTTTTAAGCACAAGTACAGCATGGTAAAAAAAAAGCCATACTATAGCACAGGGAAAAATTGTTCAAAAAAGTCATCGCTCCAAATACTTAAAAAAGTCATAGTGCAGCATGTTTATGCTGTTTATAATATAGCCTGATGAAAAAACTGTCCAGAAAGTCAATATTTTGAGCGTTTTGAGCACAAGTACAATATGGTAAAAAAAAAAAGCCATTCTATAGTACAGGGAAAATTGTTCAAAAAAGTCATCGCTCCAAATGGTTAAAAAAGTCATTGTGCAGCATGTTTAGGTTGTTTAAAGTATTGCCTGATGAATAAACTTTGAAAAAAGTCAATATTTTGAGCGTTTTGAGCCAAAGTACAGCATGGTAAAAAAGAAGCCATACTATAGCACAGGGAAAAATGGTCAAAAAAGTCATCGCTCCAAATGGTTAAAAAAGTCATAGTACAGCATGTTTATGCTGTTTATAATATAGCCTGATGAAAAAACTGTCCAGAAAGTCAATATTTTGAGCGTTTTAAGCACAAGTACAATATGGCAAAAAAAAGCCATACTATAGTACAGGGAAAAATGGTCAAAAAAGTCATCGCTCCAAATGCTTAAAAAAGTCATAGTGCAGCATGTTTAGGTTGTTTACAGTATTGCCTGATGAATAAACTTTGAAAAAAGTCATTTCTTTGAGCGTTTTGAGCCAAAGTACAGTATGGCAAAAAAAGCCATACTATAGCACAGGGAAAAATGGTCAAAAAAGTCGCTGCTCCAAATGCTTAAAAAACTTATAATACAGTATGTTTAGGTTGTGTAAAGTATTGCCTGATGAAAAAACTGTCCAAAAAGTCAATATTTTGAGCGTTTTAAGCACAAGTACAATATGGTAAAAAAAAACAGTCATACGAAAGCACAGGGAAAATTGTTTAAAAAGTCAAAAAGTCATACTACAGCATGTTTAGGTTGTTTACAGTATTGCCTGATGAATAAACTTTGAAAAAAGTCAATATTTTGAGCGTTTTTAACCAAAGTACAGCATGGTAAAAAAAAAGCCATACTATAGCACAGGGAAAAATTGTTCAAAAAAGTCATCGCTCCAAATGCTTAAAAAAGTCATAGTACAGCATGTTTAGGTTGTGTAAAGTATTGCCTGATGACAAAACTGTCGAAAAAGTCAATATTTTGAATGTTTTAAGTACAAGTACAATATGGCAAAAAAGCCATACTATAGCACAGGGAAAATTGTTCAAAAAAGTCATCGCTCCAAATGGTTAAAAAAGTCATTGTGCAGCATGTTTAGGTTGTTTAAAGTATTGCCTGATGAATAAACTTTGAAAAAAGTCAATATTTTGAGCGTTTTGAGCCAAAGTACAGCATGGTAAAAAAAAAAGCCATACTATAGCACAGGGAAAAATGGTCAAAAAAGTCATCGCTCCAAATGGTTAAAAAAGTCATAGTACAGCATGTTTATGCTGTTTATAATATAGCCTGATGAAAAAACTGTCCAGAAAGTCAATATTTTGAGCGTTTTAAGCACAAGTACAATATGGCAAAAAAAAAGCCATACTATAGTACAGGGAAAAATGGTCAAAAAAGTCATCGCTCCAAATGCTTAAAAAAGTCATAGTGCAGCATGTTTAGGTTGTTTACAGTATTGCCTGATGAATAAACTTTGAAAAAAGTCATTTCTTTGAGCGTTTTGAGCCAAAGTACAGTATGGCAAAAAAAGCCATACTATAGCACAGGGAAAAATGGTCAAAAAAGTCGCCGCTCCAAATGCTTAAAAAACTTATAATACAGTATGTTTAGGTTGTGTAAAGTATTGCCTGATGAAAAAACTGTCCAAAAAGTCAATATTTTGAGCGTTTTAAGCACAAGTACAATATGGCAAAAAAAAGCCATACTATAGTACAGGGAAAAATGGTCAAAAAAGTCATCGCTCCAAATGCTTAAAAAAGTCATAGTGCAGCATGTTTAGGTTGTTTACAGTATTGTCTGATGAATAAACTTTGAAAAAAGTCAATATTTTGAGCGTTTTGAGCCAAAGTACAATATGGTAAAACAAAGCCATACTATAGCACAGGGAAAAATGGTCAAAAAAGTAATTGCTGCAAATGCTTAAGAAAGTCAGAATACAGCATGTTCAGGCTGTTTATATTATAGCCTGATGAAAAAGCTCTCCAAAAAGTCAGTATTTTGAGCGTTTTGAGCCAAAGTACAGCATGGTAAAAAAAAAAAAGCCGTACTATAGCACAGGGAAAAATGGTCAAAAAAGTCATCGCTCCAAATGCTTAAAAATAGTCATAGTACAGCATGTTTATGCTGTTTATAATATAGCCTGATGAAAAAACTGTCCAGAAAGTCAATATTTTGAGCGTTTTAAGCACAAGTACAATATGGCAAAAAAAAAGCCATACTATAGTACAGGGAAAATTGTTTAAAAAAGTCATCGCCCCAAATGGTTAAAAAAGTCATACTACAGCATGTTTAGGTTGTTTAAAGTATTGCCTGATGAATAAACTTTGAAAAAAGTCAATATTTTGAGCGTTTTTAACCAAAGTACAGCATGGTAAAAAAAAAGCCATACTATAGCACAGGGAAAAATTGTTCAAAAAAGTCATCACTCCAAATTCTTAAAAAAGTCATAGTACAGCATGTTTATGCTGTTTATAATATAGCCTGATGAAAAAACTGTCCAAAAAGTCAATATTTTGAGCGTTTTAAGCACAAGTACAATATGGTAAAAAAAAAAACAGTCATACTATAGCACAGGGAAAATTGTTTAAAAAAGTCAAAAAAGTCATACTACAGCATGTTTAGGTTGTTTACAGTATTGCCTGATGAATAAACTTTGAAAAAAGTCAATATTTTGAGCGTTTTTAACCAAAGTACAGCATGGTAAAAAAAAAGCCATACTATAGCACAGGGAAAAATTGTTCAAAAAAGTCATCGCTCCAAATGCTTTAAAAAGTCATAGTGTAGCATGTTTAGGTTGTTTAAAGTATTGCCTGATGAATAAACTTTGAAAAAAGTCAATATTTTGAGCGTTTTGAGCCAAAGTACAGCATGGTAAAAAAAGAAGACATACTATAGCACAGGGAAAAATGGTCAAAAGAGTCATCGCTCCAAATGGTTAAAAGTCATAGTACAGCATGTTTAGGTTGTTTATAATATTGCCTGATGAATAAAACTGTCCAGAAAGTCAATATTTTGAGCGTTTTGAGCCAAAGTACAGCATGGTAAAAAAAGAAGACAAACTATAGCACAGGGAAAAATGGTCAAAAAAGTCATCGCTCCAAATGGTTAAAAAAGTCATAGTACAGCATGTTTATGCTGTTTATAATATAGCCTGATGAAAAAACTGTCCAGAAAGTCAATATTTTGAGCGTTTTAAGCACAAGTACAATATGGCAAAAAAGCCATACTATAGTACAGGGAAAATGGTCAAAAAAGTCATCGCTCCAAATGCTTAAAAAAGTCATAGTGCAGCATGTTTAGGTTGTTTAAAGTATTGCCTGATGAATAAACTTTGAAAAAAGTCATTTCTTTGAGCGTTTTCAGCCAAAGTACAGTATGGCAAAAAACAAGCCATACTATAGCACAGGGAAAATTGTTCAAAAAAGTCATTGCTCCAAATTCTTAAAAAAGTCATAGTACAGCATGTTTATGCTGTTTATAATATAGCCTGATGAAAAAACTGTCCAAAAAGTCAATATTTTGAGTGTTTTAAGCACAAGTACAGCATGGTAAAAAAAAAGCCCTACTATAGCACAGGAAAAAATTGTTCAAAAAAGTCATCGCTCCAAATACTTAAAAAAGTCATAGTGCAGCATGTTTATGCTGTTTATAATATAGCCTGATGAAAAAACTGTCCAGAAAGTCAATATTTTGAGCGTTTTAAGCACAAGTACAATATGGCAAAAAAAAGCCATACTATAGTACAGGGAAAAATGGTCAAAAAGTCATCGCCCAAATGCTTAAAAAGTCATAGTGCAGCATGTTTAGGTTGTTTACAGTATTGCCTGATGAATAAACTTTGAAAAAAGTCATTTCTTTGAGCGTTTTGAGCCAAAGTACAGTATGGCAAAAAAAGCCATACTATAGCACAGGGAAAAATGGTCAAAAAAGTCGCCGCTCCAAATGCTTAAAAAACTTATAATACAGTATGTTTAGGTTGTGTAAAGTATTGCCTGATGAAAAAACTGTCCAAAAAGTCAATATTTTGAGCGTTTTAAGCACAAGTACAATATGGTAAAAAAAAAGCCATACTATAGTACAGGGAAAAATGGTCAAAAAAGTCATTGCTCCAAATGCTTAAAAAAGTCATAGTGCAGCATGTTTAGGTTGTTTACAGTATTGTCTGATGAATAAACTTTGAAAAAAGTCAATATTTTGAGCATTTTGAGCCAAAGTACAATATGGTAAAACAAAGCCATACTATAGCACAGGGAAAAATGGTCAAAAAAGTCATTGCTGCAAATGCTTAAAAAAGTCAGAATACAGCATGTTCAGGCTATTTATATTATAGCCTGATGAAAAAGCTCTCCAAAAAGTCAGTATTTTGAGCGTTTTGAGCCAAAGTACAGCATGGTAAAAAAAAAAAGCCATACTATAGCACAGGGAAAAATTGTTCAAAAAAGTCATCACTCCAAATTCTTAAAAAAGTCATAGTACAGCATGTTTATGCTGTTTATAATATAGCCTGATGAAAAAACTGTCCAAAAAGTCAATATTTTGAGCGTTTTAAGCACAAGTACAATATGGTAGAAAAAAGTCATACTATAGTACAGGGAAAAATGGTCAAAAAGTCATCGCTCAAATGCTTAAAAAGTCATACTACAGCATGTTTAGGTTGTTTACAGTATTGCCTGATGAATAAACTTTGAAAAAAGTCAATATTTTGAGCGTTTTTAACCAAAGTACAGCATGGTAAAAAAAAAAGCCATACTATAGCACAGGGAAAAATTGTTCAAAAAAGTCATCGCTCCAAATGCTTTAAAAAGTCATAGTGTAGCATGTTTAGGTTGTTTAAAGTATTGCCTGATGAATAAACTTTGAAAAAAGTCAATATTTTGAGCGTTTTGAGCCAAAGTACAGCATGGTAAAAAAAGAAGACATACTATAGCACAGGGAAAAATGGTCAAAAGAGTCATCGCTCCAAATGGTTAAAAAAGTCATAGTACAGCATGTTTATGCTGTTTATAATATAGCCTGATGAAAAAACTGTCCAGAAAGTCAATATTTTGAGCGTTTTAAGCACAAGTACAATATGGCAAAAAAAAGCCATACTATAGTACAGGGAAAAATGGTCAAAAAAGTCATCGCTCCAAATACTTAAAAAAGTCATAGTGCAGCATGTTTATGCTGTTTATAATATAGCCTGATGAAAAAACTGTCCAGAAAGTCAATATTTTGAGCGTTTTGAGCCAAAGTACAGCATGGTAAAAAAAGAAGACAAACTATAGCACAGGGAAAAATGGTCAAAAAAGTCATCGCTCCAAATGGTTAAAAAAGTCATAGTGCAGCATGTTTATGCTGTTTATAATATAGCCTGATGAAAAAACTGTCCAGAAAGTCAATATTTTGAGCGTTTTAAGCACAAGTACAATATGGCAAAAAAAAGCCATACTATAGTACAGGGAAAAATGGTCAAAAAAGTCATCGCTCCAAATGCTTAAAAAAGTCATAGTGCAGCATGTTTAGGTTGTTTACAGTATTGTCTGATGAATAAACTTTGAAAAAAGTCATTTCTTTGAGCGTTTTGAGCCAAAGTACAGTATGGCAAAAAACAAGCCATACTATAGCACAGGAAAAATTGTTCAAAAAAGTCATCGCTCCAAATTCTTAAAAAAGTCATAGTACAGCATGTTTATGCTGTTTATAATATAGCCTGATGAAAAAACTGTCCAAAAAGTCAATATTTTGAGCGTTTTAAGCACAAGTACAGCATGGTAAAAAAAGCCCTACTATAGCACAGGAAAAAATTGTTCAAAAAAGTCATCGCTCCAAATACTTAAAAAAGTCATAGTGCAGCATGTTTATGCTGTTTATAATATAGCCTGATGAAAAAACTGTCCAGAAAGTCAATATTTTGAGCGTTTTAAGCACAAGTACAATATGGCAAAAAAAAAGCCATACTATAGTACAGGGAAAAATGGTCAAAAAAGTCATCGCTCCAAATGCTTAAAAAAGTCATAGTGCAGCATGTTTAGGTTGTTTACAGTATTGCCTGATGAATAAACTTTGAAAAAAGTCATTTCTTTGAGCGTTTTGAGCCAAAGTACAGTATGGCAAAAAAATCCATACTATAGCACAGGGAAAATGGACAAAAAATCACCGTTCCAAATGCTTAAAAAACTTGTAGTACGGCATGTTTAGGTTGTGTAAAGTATTGCCTGATGAAAAAACTGTCCAAAAAGTCAATATTTTGAGCGTTTTAAGCACAAGTACAATATGGTAAAAAAAAAGCCATACTATAGTACAGGGAAAAATGGTCAAAAAAGTCATTGCTCCAAATGCTTAAAAAAGTCATAGTGCAGCATGTTTAGGTTGTTTACAGTATTGTCTGATGAATAAACTTTGAAAAAAGTCAATATTTTGAGCATTTTGAGCCAAAGTACAATATGGTAAAACAAAGCCATACTATAGCACAGGGAAAAATGGTCAAAAAAGTCATTGCTGCAAATGCTTAAAAAAGTCAGAATACAGCATGTTCAGGCTATTTATATTATAGCCTGATGAAAAAGCTCTCCAAAAAGTCAGTATTTTGAGCGTTTTGAGCCAAAGTACAGCATGGTAAAAAAAAAAGCCATACTATAGCACAGGGAAAAATTGTTCAAAAAAGTCATCACTCCAAATTCTTAAAAAAGTCATAGTACAGCATGTTTATGCTGTTTATAATATAGCCTGATGAAAAAACTGTCCAAAAAGTCAATATTTTGAGCGTTTTAAGCACAAGTACAATATGGTAAAAAAAAAACAGTCATACTATAGCACAGGGAAAATTGTTTAAAAAAGTCAAAAAAGTCATACTACAGCATGTTTAGGTTGTTTACAGTATTGCCTGATGAATAAACTTTGAAAAAAGTCAATATTTTGAGCGTTTTTAATCAAAGTACAGCATGGTAAAAAAAAAGCTATACTATAGCACAGGGAAAAATTGTTCAAAAAAGTCATCGCTCCAAATGCTTAAAAAAGTCATAGTACAGCATGTTTAGGTTGTGTAAAGTATTGCCTGATGACAAAACTGTCGAAAAAGTCAATATTTTGAATGTTTTAAGTACAAGTACAATATGGCAAAAAAGCCATACTATAGCACAGGGAAAATTGTTCAAAAAAGTCATCGCTCCAAATACTTAAAAAAAATCATAGTACAGCATGTTTAGGATGTTTATAATATAGCCTGATGAAAAAAACTGTCCAGAAAGTCAATATTTTGAGCGTTTTAAGCACAAGTACAGCATGGTAAAAAAAAGCCATACTATAGCACAGGGAAAAATTGTTCAAAAAAGTCATCGCTCCAAATACTTAAAAAAAATCATAGTACAGCATGTTTAGGATGTTTATAATATAGCCTGATGAAAAAAACTGTCCAGAAAGTCAATATTTTGAGCGTTTTGAGCACAAGTACAATATGGTAAAAAAAAAGCCATACTATCGTACAGGGAAAATTGTTCAAAAAAGTCATCGCTCCAAATGGTTAAAAAAGTCATTGTGCAGCATGTTTAGGTTGTTTAAAGTATTGCCTGATGAATAAACTTTGAAAAAAGTCAATATTTTGAGCGTTTTGAGCCAAAGTACAGCATGGTAAAAAAAAAGCCATACTATAGCACAGGGAAAAATGGTCAAAAAAGTCATCGCTCCAAATGGTTAAAAAAGTCATAGTACAGCATGTTTATGCTGTTTATAATATAGCCTGATGAAAAAACTGTCCAGAAAGTCAATATTTTGAGCGTTTTAAGCACAAGTACAATATGGCAAAAAAAAAGCCATACTATAGTACAGGGAAAAATGGTCAAAAAAGTCATCGCTCCAAATGCTTAAAAAAGTCATAGTGCAGCATGTTTAGGTTGTTTACAGTATTGCCTGATGAATAAACTTTGAAAAAAGTCATTTCTTTGAGCGTTTTGAGCCAAAGTACAGTATGGCAAAAAAAGCCATACTATAGCACAGGGAAAAATGGTCAAAAATGTCGCCGCTCCAAATGCTTAAAAAACTTATAATACAGTATGTTTAGGTTGTGTAAAGTATTGCCTGATGAAAAAACTGTCCAAAAAGTCAATATTTTGAGCGTTTTAAGCACAAGTACAATATGGCAAAAAAAAGCCATACTATAGTACAGGGAAAAATGGTCAAAAAAGTCATCGCTCCAAATGCTTAAAAAAGTCATAGTGCAGCATGTTTAGGTTGTTTACAGTATTGTCTGATGAATAAACTTTGAAAAAAGTCAATATTTTGAGCGTTTTGAGCCAAAGTACAATATGGTAAAACAAAGCCATACTATAGCACAGGGAAAAATGGTCAAAAAAGTAATTGCTGCAAATGCTTAAAAAAGTCAGAATACAGCATGTTCAGGCTGTTTATATTATAGCCTGATGAAAAAGCTCTCCAAAAAGTCAGTATTTTGAGCGTTTTGAGCCAAAGTACAGCATGGTAAAAAAAATCCATACTATAGCACAGGGAAAAATTGTTCAAAAAAGTCATCGCTCCAAATGCTTTAAAAAGTCATAGTGTAGCATGTTTAGGTTGTTTAAAGTATTGCCTGATGAATAAACTTTGAAAAAAGTCAATATTTTGAGCGTTTTGAGCCAAAGTACAGCATGGTAAAAAAAAGAAGACATACTATAGCACAGGGAAAAATGGTCAAAAAAGTCATCGCTCCAAATGGTTAAAAAAGTCATAGTACAGCATGTTTATGCTGTTTATAATATAGCCTGATGAAAAAACTGTCCAGAAAGTCAATATTTTGAGCGTTTTAAACACAAGTACAATATGGCAAAAAAAAGCCATACTATAGTACAGGGAAAAATGGTCAAAAAAGTCATCGCTCCAAATGATTAAAAAAAGTCATAGTACAGCATGTTTAGGATGTTTATAATATAGCCTGATGAAAAAACTGTCCAGAAAGTCAATATTTTGAGCGTTTTGAGCACAAGTACAATATGGTAAAAAAAAAAAAGCCATACTATAGTACAGGGAAAATTGTTCAAAAAAGTCATCGCTCCAAATGGTTAAAAAAGTCATTGTGCAGCATGTTTAGGTTGTTTAAAGTATTGCCTGATGAATAAACTTTGAAAAAAGTCAATATTTTGAGCGTTTTGAGCCAAAGTACAGTATGGTAAAACAAAGCCATACTATAGCACAGGGAAAAATGGTCAAAAAAGTCATTGCTGCAAATGCTTAAAAAAGTCAGAATACAGCATGTTCAGGCTGTTTATATTATAGCCTGATGAAAAAGCTCTCCAAAAAGTCAGTATTTTGAGCGTTTTGAGCCAAAGTACAGCATGGTAAAAAAAAAGCCATACTATAGCACAGGGAAAAATGGTCAAAAAAGTCATCGCTCCAAATGCTTAAAAAAAGTCATAGTACAGCATGTTTAGGATGTTTATAATATAGCCTGATGAAAAAACTGTCCAGAAAGTCAATATTTTGAGCGTTTTAAGCACAAGTACAGCATGGTAAAAAATAGCCATACTATAGCACAGGGAAAAATTGTTCAAAAAAGTCATCGCTCCAAATACTTAAAAAAGTCATAGTGCAGCATGTTTATGCTGTTTATAATATAGCCTGATGAAAAAACTGTCCAGAAAGTCAATAATTTGAGCGTTTTGAGCACAAGTACAATATGGTAAAAAAAAAGCCATACTATAGTACAGGGAAAATTGTTCAAAAAAGTCATCGCTCCAAATGGTTAAAAAAGTCATTGTGCAGCATGTTTAGGTTGTTTAAAGTATTGCCTGATGAATAAACTTTGAAAAAAGTCATTTCTCTGAGCGTTTTCAGCCAAAGTACAGTATGGCAAAAAACAAGCCATACTATAGCACAGGAAAAAATTGTTCAAAAAAGTCATCGCTCCAAATACTTAAAAAAGTCATAGTGCAGCATGTTTATGCTGTTTATAATATAGCCTGATGAAAAAACTGTCCAGAAAGTCAATATTTTGAGCGTTTTAAGCACAAGTACAATATGGCAAAAAAAAAGCCATACTATAGCACAGGGAAAAATGGTCAAAAAAGTCGCCGCTCCAAATGCTTAAAAAACTTATAATACAGTATGTTTAGGTTGTGTAAAGTATTGCCTGATGAAAAAACTGTCCAAAAAGTCAATATTTTGAGCGTTTTAAGCACAAGTACAATATGGTAAAAAAAAAGCCATACTATAGTACAGGGAAAAATGGTCAAAAAAGTCATCGCTCCAAATGCTTAAAAAAGTCATAGTGCAGCATGTTTAGGTTGTTTACAGTATTGTCTGATGAATAAACTTTGAAAAAAGTCAATATTTTTAGCATTTTGAGCCAAAGTACAATATGGTAAAACAAAGCCATACTATAGCACAGGGAAAAATGGTCAAAAAAGTCATCGCTCCAAATGCTTAAAAAAAGTCATAGTACAGCATGTTTAGGATGTTTATAATATAGCCTGATGAAAAAACTGTCCAGAAAGTCAATATTTTGAGCGTTTTGAGCACAAGTACAATATGGTAAAAAAAAAGCCATACTATAGTACAGGGAAAAATGGTCAAAAAAGTCATCGCCCCAAATGGTTAAAAAAGTCATACTACAGCATGTTTAGGTTGTTTAAAGTATTGCCTGATGAATAAACTTTGAAAAAAGTCAATATTTTGAGCGTTTTGAGCCAAAGTACAGCATGGTAAAAAAGAAGCCATACTATAGCACAGGGAAAAATGGTCAAAAAAGTCATCGCTCCAAATGGTTAAAAAAGTCATAGTACAGCATGTTTATGCTGTTTATAATATAGCCTGATGAAAAAACTGTCCAAAAAGTCAATATTTTGAGCGTTTTAAGCACAAGTACAGCATGGTAAAAAAAAGCCATACTATAGCACAGGAAAAAACTGTTCAAAAAAGTCATCGCTCCAAATACTTAAAAAAGTCATAGTGCAGCATGTTTATGCTGTTTATAATATAGCCTGATGAAAAAACTGTCCAAAAAGTCAGTATTTTGAGCGTTTTAAGCACAAGTACAGCATGGTAAAAAAAAAGCCATACTATAGCACAGGAAAAAATTGTTCAAAAAAGTCATCGCTCCAAATACTTAAAAAAGTCATAGTGCAGCATGTTTATGCTGTTTATAATATAGCCTGATGAAAAAACTGTCCAGAAAGTCAATATTTTGAGCGTTTTGAGCACAAGTACAATATGGTAAAAAAAAAAGCCATACAATAGTACAGGGAAAATTGTTCAAAAAAGTCATCGCTCCAAATGGTTAAAAAAGTCATTGTGCAGCATGTTTAGGTTGTTTAAAGTATTGCCTGATGAATAAACTTTGAAAAAAGTCAATATTTTGAGCGTTTTGAGCCAAAGTACAGCATGGTAAAAAAGAAGCCATACTATAGCACAGGGAAAAATGGTCAAAAAAGTCATCGCTCCAAATGGTTTTAAAAGTCATAGTACAGCATGTTTATGCTGTTTATAATATAGCCTGATGAAAAAACTGTCCAGAAAGTCAATATTTTGAGCGTTTTAAGCACAAGTACAATATGGCAAAAAAAAGCCATACTATAGTACAGGGAAAAATGGTCAAAAAAGTCATTGCTCCAAATGCTTAAAAAAGTCATAGTGCAACATGTTTAGGTTGTTTACAGTATTGTCTGATGAATAAACTTTGAAAAAAGTCATTTCTTTGAGCGTTTTGAGCCAAAGTACAGTATGGCAAAAAAAGCCATACTATAGTACAGGGAAAAATGGTCAAAAAAGTCATTGCTGCAAATGCTTAAAAAAGTCAGAATACAGCATGTTCAGGCTGTTTATATTATAGCCTGATGAAAAAGCTCTCCAAAAAGTCAGTATTTTGAGCGTTTTGAGCCAAAGTACAGCATGGTAAAAAAGAAGCCATACTATAGCACAGGGAAAAATGGTCAAAAAAGTCATCGCTCCAAATGCTTAAAAAAAGTCATAGTACAGCATGTTGAGGATGTTTATAATATAGCCTGATGAAAAAACTGTCCAGAAAGTCAATATTTTGAGCGTTTTAAGCACAAGTACAATATGGCAAAAAAAAGCCATACTATAGTACAGGGAAAATTGTTCAAAAAAGTCATCGCTCCAAATGCTTAAAAAAGTCATAGTGCAGCATGTTTAGGTTGTTTACAGTATTGCCTGATGAATAAACTTTGAAAAAAGTCATTTCTTTGAGCGTTTTGAGCCAAAGTACAGTATGGCAAAAAAAGCCATACTATGCACAGGGAAAAATGGTCAAAAAAGTCGCCGCTCCAAATGCTTAAAAAACTTATAATACAGTATGTTTAGGTTGTGTAAAGTATTGCCTGATGAAAAAACTGTCCAAAAAGTCAATATTTTGAGCGTTTTAAGCACAAGTACAATATGGTAAAAAAAAACAGTCATACGAAAGCACAGGGAAAATTGTTTAAAAAAGTCATCGCCCCAAATGGTTAAAAAAGTCATAGTGCAGCATGTTTAGGTTGTTTAAAGTATTGCCTGATGAATAAACTTTGAAAAAAGTCAATATTTTGAGCGTTTTTAACCAAAGTACAGCATGGTAAAAAAAAAGCCATACTATAGCACAGGGAAAAATTGTTCAAAAAAGTCATCGCTCCAAATACTTAAAAAAGTCATAGTGCAGCATGTTTATGCTGTTTATAATATAGCCTGATGAAAAAACTGTCCAGAAAGTCAATATTTTGAATGTTTTGAGCACAAGTACAATATGGTAAAAAAGCCATACTATAGTACAGGGAAAATTGTTCAAAAAAGTCATCGCTCCAAATGGTTAAAAAAGTCATTGTGCAGCATGTTTAGGTTGTTTAAAGTATTGCCTGATGAATAAACTTTGAAAAAAGTCAATATTTTGAGCGTTTTGAGCCAAAGTACAGCATGGTAAAAAAGAAGCCATACTATAGCACAGGGAAAAATGGTCAAAAAAGTCATCGCTCCAAATGCTTAAAAAAAGTCATAGTACAGCATGTTTAGGATGTTTATAATATAGCCTGATGAAAAAACTGTCCAGAAAGTCAATATTTTGAGCGTTTTAAGCACAAGTACAGCATGGTAAAAAAAGCCATACTATAGCACAGGGAAAAATTGTTCAAAAAAGTCATCGCTCCAAATACTTAAAAAAGTCATAGTGCAGCATGTTTATGCTGTTTATAATATAGCCTGATGAAAAAACTGTCCAGAAAGTCAATATTTTGAGCGTTTTGAGCACAAGTACAATATGGTAAAAAAAAAGCCATACTATAGTACAGGGAAAATTGTTCAAAAAAGTCATCGCTCCAAATACTTAAAAAAGTCATAGTGCAGCATGTTTATGCTGTTTATAATATAGCCTGATGAAAAACTGTCCAGAAAGTCAATATTTTGAGCGTTTTGAGCACAAGTACAATATGGTAAAAAAAAGCCATACTATAGTACAGGGAAAAATGGTCAAAAAAGTCATTGCTCCAAATGGTTAAAAAAGTCATTGTGCAGCATGTTTAGGTTGTTTAAAGTATTGCCTGATGAATAAACTTTGAAAAAAGTCAATATTTTGAGCGTTTTGAGCCAAAGTACAGCATGGTAAAAAAGAAGCCATACTATAGCACAGGGAAAAATGGTCAAAAAAGTCATCGCTCCAAATGGTTAAAAAAGTCATAGTACAGCATGTTTATGCTGTTTATAATATAGCCTGATGAAAAAACTTTCCAGAAAGTCAATATTTTGAGCGTTTTAAGCACAAGTACAGCATGGTAAAAAAAAAGCCATACTATAGCACAGGGAAAAATTGTTCAAAAAAGTCATCGCTCCAAATACTTAAAAAAGTCATAGTGCAGCATGTTTATGCTGTTTATAATATAGCCTGATGAAAAAACTGTCCAAAAAGTAAATATTTTGAGCGTTTTGAGCACAAGTACAATATGGTAAAAAAAAAGCCATACTATAGTACAGGGAAAAATGGTCAAAAAGTCATACTCAAATGGTTAAAAAGTCATTGTGCAGCATGTTTAGGTTGTTTAAAGTATTGCCTGATGAATAAACTTTGAAAAAGTCAATATTTTGAGCGTTTTGAGCCAAAGTACAGCATGGTAAAAAAAAAGCCATACTATAGCACAGGGAAAAATGGTCAAAAAAGTCATCGCTCCAAATTGTTAAAAAAGTCATAGTACAGCATGTTTATGCTGTTTATAATATAGCCTGATGAAAAAACTGTCCAAAAAGTCAGTATTTTGAGCGTTTTAAGCACAAGTACAGCATGGTAAAAAAAAGCCATACTATAGCACAGGAAAAAACTGTTCAAAAAAGTCATCGCTCCAAATGGTTAAAAAAGTCATAGTGCAGCATGTTTATGCTGTTTATAATATAGCCTGATGAAAAAACTGTCCAAAAAGTCAGTATTTTGAGCATTTTAAGCACAAGTACAGCATGGTAAAAAAAAGCCATACTATAGCACAGGAAAAAATTGTTCAAAAAAGTCATCGCTCCAAATACTTAAAAAAGTCATAGTGCAGCATGTTTATGCTGTTTATAATATAGCCTGATGAAAAAACTGTCCAGAAAGTCAATATTTTGAGCGTTTTGAGCACAAGTACAATATGGTAAAAAAAAAAAGCCATACAATAGTAAAGGAAAATTGTTCAAAAAGTCATCGCTCCAAATGGTTAAAAAAGTCATTGTGCAGCATGTTTAGGTTGTTTAAAGTATTGCCTGATGAATAAACTTTGAAAAAAGTCAATATTTTGAGCGTTTTGAGCCAAAGTACAGCATGGTAAAAAAGAAGCCATACTATAGCACAGGGAAAAATGGTCAAAAAAGTCATCGCTCCAAATGCTTAAAAAAAGTCATAGTACAGCATGTTGAGGATGTTTATAATATAGCCTGATGAAAAAACTGTCCAGAAAGTCAATATTTTGAGCGTTTTAAGCACAAGTACAATATGGCAAAAAAAAGCCATACTATAGTACAGGGAAAATTGTTCAAAAAAGTCATCGCTCCAAATGCTTAAAAAAGTCATAGTGCAGCATGTTTAGGTTGTTAACAGTATTGCCTGATGAATAAACTTTGAAAAAAGTCATTTCTTTGAGCGTTTTGAGCCAAAGTACAGTATGGCAAAAAAAGCCATACTATGCACAGGGAAAAATGGTCAAAAAAGTCGCCGCTCCAAATGCTTAAAAAACTTATAATACAGTATGTTTAGGTTGTGTAAAGTATTGCCTGATGAAAAAACTGTCCAAAAAGTCAATATTTTGAGCGTTTTAAGCACAAGTACAATATGGTAAAAAAAAAACAGTCATACGAAAGCACAGGGAAAATTGTTTAAAAAAGTCATCGCCCCAAATGGTTAAAAAAGTCATAGTGCAGCATGTTTAGGTTGTTTAAAGTATTGCCTGATGAATAAACTTTGAAAAAAGTCAATATTTTGAGCGTTTTTAACCAAAGTACAGCATGGTAAAAAAAAAGCCATACTATAGCACAGGGAAAAATTGTTCAAAAAAGTCATCGCTCCAAATGCTTAAAAAAGTCATAGTACAGCATGTTTAGGTTGTGTAAAGTATTGCCTGATGACAAAACTGTCGAAAAAGTCAATATTTTGAATGTTTTAAGTACAAGTACAATATGGCAAAAAAGCCATACTATAGTACAGGGAAAATTGTTCAAAAAAGTCATCGCTCCAAATGCTTTAAAAAGTCATAGTGCAGCATGTTTAGGTTGTTTAAAGTATTGCCTGATGAATAAACTTTGAAAAAAGTCATTTCTTTGAGCGTTTTGAGCCAAAGTACAGTATGGCAAAAAAGAAGCCATACAACAGCACAGGAAAAAATTGTTCAAAAAAGTCATCGCTCCAAATTCTTAAAAAAGTCATAGTGCAGCATGTTTATGCTGTTTATAATATAGCCTGATGAAAAAACTGTCCAGAAAGTCAATATTTTGAGCGTTTTGAGCACAAGTACAATATGGTAAAAAAAAAAAGCCATACTATAGTACAGGGAAAAATGGTCAAAAAAGTCATCGCTCCAAATGCTTAAAAAAGTCATAGTGCAACATGTTTAGGTTGTTTACAGTATTGTCTGATGAATAAACTTTGAAAAAAGTCATTTCTTTGAGCGTTTTGAGCCAAAGTACAGTATGGCAAAAAAAGCCATACTATAGCACAGGGAAAAATGGTCAAAAAAGTCATTGCTGCAAATGCTTAAAAAAGTCAGAATACAGCATGTTCAGGCTGTTTATATTATAGCCTGATGAAAAAGCTCTCCAAAAAGTCAGTATTTTGAGTGTTTTGAGCCAAAGTACAGCATGGTAAAAAAAAAAAGCCATACTATAGCACAGGGAAAAATGGTCAAAAAAGTCATCGCTCCAAATGCTTAAAAAAAGTCATAGTACAGCATGTTTAGGATGTTTATAATATAGCCTGATGAAAAAACTGTCCAGAAAGTCAATATTTTGAGCGTTTTAAGCACAAATACAATATGGCAAAAAAAAGCCATACAGTACAGGGAAAATTGTTCAAAAAAGTAATCGCTCCAAATGCTTAAAAAAGTCATAGTGCAGCATGTTTAGGTTGTTTACAGTATTGCCTGATGAATAAACTTTGAAAAAAGTCAATATTTTGAGCGTTTTTTAACCAAAGTACAGCATGGTAAAAAAAAAGCCATACTATAGCACAGGGAAAAATTGTTCAAAAAAGTCATCGCTCCAAATGCTTAAAAAAGTCATAGTACAGCATGTTTAGGTTGTGTAAAGTATTGCCTGATGACAAAACTGTTGAAAAAGTCAATATTTTGAATGTTTTAAGTACAAGTACAATATGGCAAAAAAGCCATACTATAGTACAGGGAAAATTGTTCAAAAAAGTCATCGCTCCAAATGGTTAAAAAAGTCATTGTGCAGCATGTTTAGGTTGTTTAAAGTATTGCCTGATGAATAAACTTTGAAAAAAGTCAATATTTTGAGCGTTTTGAGCCAAAGTACAGCATGGTAAAAAAGAAGCCATACTATAGCACAGGGAAAAATGGTCAAAAAAGTCATCGCTCCAAATGGTTAAAAAAGTCATAGTACAGCATGTTTATGCTGTTTATAATATAGCCTGATGAAAAAACTGTCCAGAAAGTCAATATTTTGAGCGTTTTAAGCACAAGTACAATATGGCAAAAAAAAAGCCATACTATAGTACAGGGAAAAATGGTCAAAAAAGTCATCGCTCCAAATGCTTAAAAAAGTCATAGTGCAACATGTTTAGGTTGTTTACAGTATTGTCTGATGAATAAACTTTGAAAAAAGTCAATATTTTGAGCGTTTTGAGCCAAAGTACAATATGGTAAAACAAAGCCATACTATAGCACAGGGAAAAATGGTCAAAAAAGTCATTGCTGCAAATGCTTAAAAAAGTCAGAATACAGCATGTTCAGGCTATTTATATTATAGCCTGATGAAAAAGCTCTCCAAAAAGTCAGTATTTTGAGCGTTTTGAGCCAAAGTACAGCATGGTAAAAAAAAAGCCATACTATAGCACAGGGAAAAATGGTCAAAAAAGTCATCGCTCCAAATGCTTAAAAAAAGTCATAGTACAGCATGTTTAGGATGTTTATAATATAGCCTGATGAAAAAACTGTCCAGAAAGTCAATATTTTGAGCGTTTTAAGCACAAGTACAATATGGCAAAAAAAAGCCATACTATAGTACAGGGAAAATTGTTCAAAAAAGTCATCGCTCCAAATGCTTAAAAAAGTCATAGTGCAGCATGTTTAGGTTGTTTACAGTATTGCCTGATGAATAAACTTTGAAAAAAGTCAATATTTTGAGCGTTTTGAGCCAAAGTACAGCATGGTAAAAAAAAAAAAGCCATACTATAGCACAGGGAAAAATGGTCAAAAAAGTCATTGCTGCAAATTCTTAAAAAGGTCAGAATACAGCATGTTCAGGCTGTTTATATTATAGCCTGATGAAAAAGCTCTCCAAAAAGTCAGTATTTTGAGCGTTTTGAGCCAAAGTACAGCATGGTAAAAAAAAAAGCCATACTATAGCACAGGGAAAAATGGTCAAAAAAGTCATCGCTCCAAATGGTTAAAAAAGTCATAGTACAGCATGTTTATGCTGTTTATAATATAGCCTGATGAAAAAACTGTCCAGAAAGTCAATATTTTGAGCGTTTTAAGCACAAGTACAATATGGCAAAAAAAAGCCATACTATAGTACAGGGAAAAATGGTCAAAAAAGTCATCGCTCCAAATGCTTAAAAAAGTCATAGTGCAACATGTTTAGGTTGTTTACAGTATTGTCTCATGAATAAACTTTGAAAAAAGTCATTTCTTTGAGCGTTTTGAGCCAAAGTACAGTATGGCAAAAAAAAGCCATACTATAGTACAGGGAAAATTGTTCAAAAAAGTCATCGCTCCAAATGCTTAAAAAAGTCATAGTGCAGCATGTTTAGGTTGTTTACAGTATTGCCTGATGAATAAACTTTGAAAAAAGTCAATATTTTGAGCGTTTTTTAACCAAAGTACAGCATGGTAAAAAAAAAGCCATACTATAGCACAGGGAAAAATTGTTCAAAAAAGTCATCGCTCCAAATGCTTAAAAAAGTCATAGTACAGCATGTTTAGGTTGTGTAAAGTATTGCCTGATGACAAAACTGTTGAAAAAGTCAATATTTTGAATGTTTTAAGTACAAGTACAATATGGCAAAAAAGCCATACTATAGCACAGGGAAAATTGTTCAAAAAAGTCATCACTCCAAATTCTTAAAAAAGTCATAGTGCAGCATGTTTATGCTGTTTATAATATAGCCTGATGAAAAAACTGTCCAGAAAGTCAATATTTTGAGCGTTTTGAGCACAAGTACAATATGGTAAAAAAAAAGCCATACTATAGTACAGGGAAAATTGTTCAAAAAAGTCATCGCTCCAAATGGTTAAAAAAGTCATTGTGCAGCATGTTTAGGTTGTTTAAAGTATTGCCTGATGAATAAACTTTGAAAAAAGTCAATATTTTGAGCGTTTTGAGCCAAAGTACAGCATGGTAAAAAAGAAGCCATACTATAGCACAGGGAAAAATGGTCAAAAAAGTCATTGCTGCAAATGCTTAAAAAAGTCAGAATACAGCATGTTCAGGCTGTTTATATTATAGCCTGATGAAAAGCTCTCCAAAAAGTCAGTATTTTGAGCGTTTTGAGCCAAAGTACAGCATGGTAAAAAAAAGCCATACTATAGCACAGGGAAAAATGGTCAAAAAAGTCATCGCTCCAAATGCTTAAAAAAAGTCATAGTACAGCATGTTTAGGATGTTTATAATATAGCCTGATGAAAAAACTGTCCAGAAAGTCAATATTTTGAGCGTTTTAAGCACAAGTACAATATGGCAAAAAAAAGCCATACTATAGTACAGGGAAAATTGTTCAAAAAAGTCATCGCTCCAAATGCTTTAAAAAGTCATAGTGCAGCATGTTTAGGTTGTTTACAGTATTGCCTGATGAATAAACTTTGAAAAAAGTCAATATTTTGAGCATTTTGAGCCAAAGTACAGCATGGTAAAAAAAAAAAGCCATACTATAGCACAGGGAAAAATGGTCAAAAAAGTCATCGCTCCAAATGCTTAAAAAAAGTCATAGTACAGCATGTTTAGGATGTTTATAATATAGCCTGATGAAAAAACTGTCCAGAAAGTCAATATTTTGAGCGTTTTAAGCACAAGTACAATATGGCAAAAAAAAGCCATACTATAGTACAGGGAAAATTGTTTAAAAAAGTCATCGCCCCAAATGGTTAAAAAAGTCATACTACAGCATGTTTAGGTTGTTTAAAGTATTGCCTGATGAATAAACTTTGAAAAAAGTCAATATTTTGAGCGTTTTTAACCAAAGTACAGCATGGTAAAAAAAAAGCCATACTATAGCACAGGGAAAAATTGTTCAAAAAAGTCATCACTCCAAATTCTTAAAAAAGTCATAGTACAGCATGTTTAGGATGTTTATAATATAGCCTGATGAAAAAACTGTCCAGAAAGTCAATATTTTGAGCGTTTTAAGCACAAGTACAATATGGCAAAAAAAAAGCCATACTATAGTACAGGGAAAATTGTTCAAAAAAGTCATCGCTCCAAATGGTTAAAAAAGTCATTGTGCAGCATGTTTAGGTTGTTTAAAGTATTGCCTGATGAATAAACTTTGAAAAAAAGTCAATACTTTGAGCGTTTTGAGCCAAAGTACAGTATGGTTAAAAAAAAAAAAGCCATACTATAGCACAGGGAAAAATTGTTCAAAAAAGTCATCACTCCAAATTCTTAAAAAAGTCATAGTACAGCATGTTTAGGATGTTTATAATATAGCCTGATGAAAAAACTGTCCAGAAAGTCAATATTTTGAGCGTTTTAAGCACAAGTACAATATGGCAAAAAAAAAGCCATACTATAGTACAGGGAAAATTGTTCAAAAAAGTCATCGCTCCAAATGGTTAAAAAAGTCATTGTGCAGCATGTTTAGGTTGTTTAAAGTATTGCCTGATGAATAAACTTTGAAAAAAGTCAATATTTTGAGCGTTTTGAGCCAAAGTACAGTATGGTAAAAAAAAAAAGCCATACTATAGCACAGGGAAAAATGGTCAAAAAAGTCATCGCTCCAAATGCTTAAAAAAAGTCATTGTGCAGCATGTTTAGGTTGTGTAAAGTATTGCCTGATGACAAAACTGTCGAAAAAGTCAATATCTTGAATGTTTTAAGTACAAGTATAGTATGGCAAAAAAGCCATACTATAGCACAGGGAAAATTGTTCAAAAAAGTCATCGCTCCAAATGCTTAAAAAAGTCATAGTACAGCATGTTTAGGCTGTTTATAATATAGCCTGATGAAAAAACTGTCCAAAAAGTCAACATTTTGAGCGGTTTAACCACAAGTACAATATGGCAAAAAAAGCCATACTATAGCACAGGGAAAATTGTTCAAAAAAGTCATCGCTCCAAATGCTTAAAAAAGTCATAGTGCAGCATGTTTAGGTGGTTTAAAGTATTGCCTGATGAATAAACTTTGAAAAAAGTCATTTCTTTGAGCGTTTTGAGCCAAAGTACAGTATGGCAAAAAAAAGCCATACTATAGCACAGGGAAAAATGGTCAAAAAAGTCATTGCTGCAAATACTTAAAAAAGTCAGAATACAGCATGTTCAGGCTGTTTATATTATAGTCTGATGAAAAAGCTCTCCAAAAAGTCAGTATTTTGAGCGTTTTGAGCCAAAGTACAGCATGGTAAAAAAAAAAAAGCCATACTATAGCACAGGGAAAAATGGTCAAAAAAGTCACCGCTCCAAATGCTTAAATAACTTATAGTACAGTATGTTTAGGTTGTGTAAAGTATTGCCTGATGAAAAAACTGTCCAAAAAGTCAATATTTTGAATGTTTTAAGTACAAGTACAATATGGCAAAAAAGCCATACTATAGCACAGGGAAAAATGGTCAAAAAAGTCATTGCTCCAAATGTTTAAAAAAGTCATAGTACAGCATGTTTAGGTTGTGTAAAGTATTGCCTGATGAAAAAACGGTCCAAAAAGTCAATATTTTGAGCATTTTGAGCCAAATTACAGAATTGCAAAAAAAAAAAAAGGTGCTCAGCTTCTGGTGAACTGTGAGTGTGAGGTGGACCCAAGAGCAAACAAAGAGCGGGTAAGGTTAACAATGAACAGGATTTTAATGGAGTCAAGGTAGGGAACTGAGGAATGGGTTGGGGGGGAAGGTAGCCAGGGATTTACGAGGTGGAGGGGGCTGGTGAGGCAGGAGGTGATGATGAGGCCGATAAAGCGGAGGATGGTGAGGATCTGAGAGGGTAGTGAGGATCCTCACCATCCTCTGAGAGTGGTGATGGGAGGCACTGGAAGCAAGAAGACAAAAAAACACGATGAGTACGAGAAGCTTGAGGCAGAAGAAGTCTCACAAAAACACAAAAGAAAATCTCATGAGAGAGATGGCCGATTAAGCTGGAGCTTAAATGCCATGAAGGAGGTGATATCTGATCAGGCGCAGGAGAGCGTGCCCTGAGTTCCAGCACCTGGAAGCCACGCCCAGCCCCTGAACCACAGAAGAGAAAAAAATCACAGAAGCACTCCTAAACACACAAACCACGACAGTACCCCTCCTCGCCCCTACGGGAAGCCACACGGCGGACCACCTCGCTTACGGGGACGCAGGCAGTAAAAGCCAGAGAGAAGGGACCCATCGAGAATAAGCCCCCAGGAGACACTCGAGCACTTCTCCGGTATGTACCCCTCCCAGTCCACCAAGTACTGGAAACATCCAGAATCCGGGCGACCAAGAAAGCTGAGTGACCGCCAATGAGCCAGGGGGGCGGCGGGGGAACGGCTGGAGGGCTGAGGTCACTATCAAGTCACTAGTTTGAGTAAAGACACATGGAACACAGGGTGAATATTCATAGAAGCAGGCAGTTTCAGTTTCACAGCAGACGGGTTCACAATCTTGACAATTTCAAAAGGGCCTGTGAAATGGGGCGAGAGCGTACAGGACTCTGTCTGGAGGGGGAGGTCACGTGTTGAAAGCCACACCTGTTGTCCCACGTGATAATCCGGAGCAGGGGTGCGATGGAGATCCGCCAATCGCTTGTTCTTCTCGGCAGAGCGACTGAGAGCCGCACGGACCGTCCACCAAACTCCCCTGATCCTTTGGAGATGGTCGGCCACAGCCGGAACTGCCACTGCCTCTTCCTGCTCAGGAAACAAAGGGGGGTGGTAACCAAAGCAGGAGAGAGAGTTGTGGACGTATTCGATCCATGGGAGACAAGTGCTGCAGGAAACAGGATGTTGCACAGCTACGCATCACAGGGCCGCTTCCAGGTTCTGCTTAGCCCACTCTGTCTGGCCATTGGTCTGGGGGCTGAGGAAAGGCTGGCTGCTGCGCCCACCGAACGGCAAAACGCCTTCCAGACCTGGGAGGAGAACTGGGGCCCACAATCTGAAACTATGTCCACTGGTAAACCATGAAGCCTGAAGACATGCTCAACAAGTAAATCACTAAATCATCAGAGTGGTGAAGGTGGATGGCTGAGCACAAAGGCGAGGGGCTGGGCGGCGAGGCGCTGGAGCTCGATGGGAGGCACTGGAAGCAAGAAGACAAAAAACATGATGAGTACGAGAAGCTTGAGGCAGAAGAAGTCTCACAAAAACACCAGAAAATCTTATGAGAGAGACGGCCAATATACCACAGGAGCAGTGGAAACAATCTGGTGCCGACGTCGAGCGAAGCTGGAGCTTAAATGCCATGAAGGATGTGATTACTGATCAGGCGCAGTTGAGGAGACTGTGCCCTAAGCTCCAGCACCCGAAAGCCACGCCCAAACCCCTGAAACACAGAAGACAAAAAAAACACACAAGCACGCCAAAACACACAAACCACAGAAGCCATACTATAGCACAGGGAAAATAGTCAAAAAAGTCCTCGCTAAAAATGCTTAAAAAAATCATAGCACAGCATGTTTAGGTCATTTATATTATACCCTGATGAATAAATGGTCTAAAAAGTTAATATTTTGAGCGTTTTGAGCCAAAGCATAGAATGGGAAAAAAGCCATACTATAGCACAGGGAAAAATGGTGAAAAAAGTCATCGCTCCAAATGTAAAAAAAAAGTCATTATGTGGCTTAAACAACACAGAAATGGCATAATCTTGAATAAGTATTTTTCCTTTTTAGTTTCATAGACATAGTTCCCTTCCTTTTTAAAAAAATTCTGAATCTTCTAATTTCTTGCGATTTGTGAAACACTGATTACAACGTTGCTCATGGCCCGTGGCCTTTTTCCTTTTCCATGTTTTTGAAAGAAACTGCATCAGTGCTCATGGTCCAAAGGTTTAAATACTTTAAATACATTAAAGGCATCTGAAAGCAGCACAGGGAAAGTAATGTCGCTTCAAGTTCATCTACAGCTGCCATCACTTAATTTTTCGTTACCTTTTCTCAAGTTGTCGTTAATCAGACAGTGGCATTGGAGTAGAATTTGTGTTCGGGTTATTTTGTTGCACTCGTGTTATTGTGATAAAGGCGCACGCTACTCTGACATGGAAGGTTATAAAGTGAACAAAGTTGAAAAAAAAGTTTATTTTTCATTTCATGTGGACTTTAACTGGGAGGAAACTCTCCCACAAGCTGCAGTCACATTTTAGAGTTCAGGTTTGGGTTTATTTCATATTTAACAGCTCATGTGCGGTGGCAGATAGCGTAGTAATTAAGCCAGAGAGTCACAGTGGATCAGTAAACATGCAGCGGCTGAGGATTCCTGCACGCTCCTCTGGCAGTGCTACAGGCGATGAGAGTGAAAGAGCAGCGCAGGTGTCAAATCGCTCGTCTTTCTTCAGCACACACCTTAATCCCCCCCGTAACCCCTCCATCGCGCCACTCTTGAGATCATTTGCATAGCAAGGTCGCAGATAGAGTGTATGAATGGACGTGACTTACCACTCTATACTGAAGGAGAGGAAAAAGGGATTTAATTGAACTCTGGCTTCTTGGAGATTCATTTGCATGAGAGTTTTCATGCAGAGTGACACACTATACTGTCAAAGGCACCACCTCGGGGGATTGCTTCGGCACTAAACGAAAGGCTCTTGTTTGCTCTCAAACGTCTCATTTTCCCCACTGTTTTAACCATATAATATCAGGTGGGAGGAAACACATCAGCACAGATTGATGGATGATTGTTATACCGATTACGATCAGAATTATAGGTGTACTGCAAGGTAATGAAGGCAGGCGGCTAATAATTTAGTGGTGATTTTCTGATAAGAAACCTTATTTAAACTCCAGACAAGATGCTCTGTCTCTTCTGGGTGTCCTGAGCTCTGGGGAGGTCAGCGTAATGTTTGGAGCGGTGGTAACGTGTTGAAGAACCATGTGATCCGATACACACATTTTAAACTTAACATTAACATCTAACGCAAAAACTTTAATTTAAGCCTGCTCAGAAGGTAATTTATAGTAGTAAAAGTATATAAAATTTAAGTAAAAGTATCCCATAGAAAACACAAGTAATATCTTACATTACAAATTTCACTTGAAAATGAAGTATTAGTATACATTGTAAAAATATAATGGGTGTAGCCACTCTGACATCACCCTCTGGCTTATGTACTCCTGTTTTGAAGCCTTGAGTTTGGCATTTTACCGTCATATCAGACTGTAAACAGGTTTATTTCTGCTTGAAAGTTGGGCATTTTAACATGGGGGTCTAAAGGGATTGACTCTCTTTTGGAGCCAGCTTCTAGTGGCCATTAGAGGAACTGCAGTTTTTGGCACCTCTGCATTTGCTTAATTTTTGACGGTGAAATTGTAATCTGTAAAGCAAATTTTAACTAAATTTGAATTGTGCAACGTCTCAATCCAACAGATCTTTGTCAGGCATTTTCAAAAAATAAAAAAATCTTTCATGAGGGAGTCTGGTGTTTGCTTCCTGTCTGAATGTGATGTTTTCTTGTACAACATGCCATTTTTGCCTAAACCTAACCATGTATACCAGCATGTGCTTTTGTTGACGTCCCAACACAGTTGCCATGTGCTTTTGTTGCTTAAACACAGCCATATGCAGCATAATCCCACCATGTGCTTTTGTTGGCATCACAGGAGCAGCATCCAAGAATGTCAACAGAAGACGCAAAGGGATGCATAAAGCATAATATGTAGACATGGAAGTCCACAGCAAAGCGGCAACTTGTGACGTCTTTGGATGAGAACGTGATGGATAATTTATTTCAGTTCATAACTACCGTAACTAAGTAGAAAAGACATACAGTACTTTTCCCTTCTGCCAATCTGTGTGGTGTACACAACTAGTACTGGGAGGAAACTATAAAATGCATTACAGCATATATAATATATGCAATGTTTGCCTGCTAACTCTTGAAAGGCGTAATAAAAATGTTTGTGAATCTCTGAACAGAGTGCTTACCTTTTGCTTTAGATGGCTTTGTTTTGTCGCTCTGAAGTCCATTTCTTTCCATGCCAGATCCGAGGATTTAATTAGAGTGAATAAGGTGAATCTATGCTTCGATAAGTGAGAATAGGACAGGGAATAGGGAATAGGAATTTCGGCCCTGCTTTGTAATTTAGGCTTATAAAACAGAGTGACCTTAACTGAAAAAGACAGTTGTAAGGGTCAGTAAACAATATGCAGAAGATCAAATTTGCATAAATACAGAGTTCTTTGTTGGCCTGTACTGACAGCAGCCCAGGGTCCACACTCTCACATCACACAATCCACTTCTATTGTTGCACGCACAAGTCTACTTACTCAAGAGCTGCTTTTAATTTTAAGCCAATTGAAACCATACACACACCCACACGCATGCACTCTATTCTTAATCAAATAAACAAATAGATAAACAAATTAATAAGCGTGGAGGGCATGACTTTGGAATTGTTTGTGTTGTATGCATAACTGATAACTCTGTGGATTCACTGATGTATTATTCACATATGTAAACGAACACATTTAATACAAGTGGAAAAGCTGTTTGGTGCCAAACTTCCAATGTGACCTTCACCTGACACATCACTAGATACAGAGAGAAAATGCTCACCATTTCTCACGCTATTACAAGGATAAATGATGGTGCACATATCAGGAACACCAGATAAAATACACAAAGTTATGCTGAAAGAAATCTACAAAAACAGCATTCTTTTATCTCGTCTATACTGTTACAAATACAAACTCAAACCAGGTGTCAGGGGGTCAAACTCTACTGATACCATCCTGTCCTTATTACACTCAGCTCTCATTTCACACAAGGCCCAAACATTATCAAGTGTTTTCTCATTATAAGCTTCTTTTCTATTCTTTTCTTTCTTTTTTCTTTTTTCTTTTTTTTTAAAAATATGCATGAAACCCTCGGATTTCTCCCCCCACACAGACACTTTAGCTTTGTCGACAAGTCCAATCTTCCCTTGGCATCTTATCACCCAGTTCATATTTGGTCCACCAGTATGGGGATGGAGGAAAGTGGCAACCTCAAGGGCTGAAAAATGAAGCTAATGCTAATTGCAAAAAACTGCAGTTTCTCTTATGGCCACTTGGGGTTGGCTCCTAGTGTGAGTCCATCTCCAGAGATCCCCATGTTAAAATTCCCAACTTTTAAGCAGAAATAAATGTGCAACTTGGTACAATAAACAGTTTTGGTCTCTAACTAATTTCAACATTCATGACAACTTGTACGGGGTGAGAATTTTTGTATAACTCCCCCGTTTAAATTTTATTAATGCTTAAAGTAAGGCATAATTAAGGGCAGAGTCACCTAAAGTGACAAGCTGTTTGCTGATAGTGTCCTCAGCTTCTCAGGCAGATCCATCCCTCAACTCATCAAAGCTCCACCCTCTTAGCCAGATATAATCACTATGGTCAAAAGACATGAATAGATGCAAATTTGCGCTGGGTGACAGCAAAACATGTTCATAAATCAGCAAAAAATTCATGTGACATTGTGTTGCGAAAGCCTTTCACTGTTCAGATTCACCTGACATCACTTGAAGTCAGATACGGAGGAAAACCATTTTGTCGCCAATGCATTAGTGGCAAAAACTGTAGTGACTCTAATGGCCACTTGAGACTCTAAGTGTGAGTCAATCCCCATAGACCTTCATGTTAAAATGCCAAACTTAACAGCATGAATAAACATGTTTACCGTCCAGTACAAAATATGATTTTGGGCTCTACAACGAATTTTGATGTAGATTTTTTTTTTAGATTATTTTGATTTTTGACAACTGGAGTGAATTTTTTTTAATAACTCACAGGTTTATGTTTTTATTAAGGCTGAAAGTTAAGGATAACTAATGCCGGGGTCGCTTTGAGTGACACACTGTCTGCCTCAGCTTCTTAGTCAGATCCGTCCTTGACTCTTTTGGAGCTCTACCCACACATAGTCACTATGGTCTCAAAACAAGAATGGATGCAAATGTAGCACTGAGAGACACCAAATGTGTCTGTGTTAGTTAAAATATTTCAACTTGGGCAAAAAATTTATGTGACGCTGTGTTGTGAAAGACTATCAGAAATTCTTCAGACATCACTGAGAATCAGAATTGGAGGAAAAACATTTTGTTGCCAACACTGTAGTGACAAAAACTGCAGTTCCTCAAGTGTTAGTCAGTCCCCATAGACCCTCATGTTAAAATGCTTAACTTTGCGGTTTTTGTACAGCCTGGTACAAAAAACAGTCTCTACAGCTTATTTCTAATTTATGCAAAATTACGGGCGTGGCTGCTCTGAGTTTACTATATTAGCTAATGCTGGGACTAGCTGAAACCTTAAAGGAAGTCAGATTGTTACTGGAGGACAGAATCCCAGATAGATAACTTGTAGCACTCTAAGTATTTCTGTGGGTATACTGGTTAATTTCCAGTTCATCAGAAAGCACAATATACTAATAAACCACTTAAGGTTTTTTTTTCAATTGTGACATTATTTAATGCACCGATGTTTGAAAATGTCAAAGAAAGAAACAGAAAATGTTTGTGTTGACTTGTAAAGTCTCACTGGACACCAGCACATTTTTCAGTCCCTGTACAAACAAATGCTAAAAAGGATTATTAGTCAGCAATGTTTTGCCGGGTAATCACTGTTTATGGATTTTGGTCTAAGTGAATGTCAGACTTGAGCTTCCCAAAATGCTGAGGTGATAAAGGTCATTTCAGCAGGCAGAAAATGAAGATGAACACAGAGCTATAATGGCGGGGACAGACAAACGTTAAGAGTTAAATAATATCAAAACAAACAAAGGTCAATTCTTTTGACATTTATTTACAACAATTGAAGTCAAACGTAATGATAGGCTAATCTAAGACAGTCAGATTCATCAGTAATTCAGTGTCAGCTGGCACAAAGAGAGAAAGAGAAAATGTGCATACAGCAGTAGAAATAAATATTTTTTATGTGTACATAACTGGCTATAGATTCGGGTTAACCACATTTTCCAGTGTTGGTTGGCAGAATAATTTTTTTTCCTTCTCTTTTGAAAGTTATTTTGCCAGTCGCAATACCAGTTAAAAACTATACTCAATAAATGGCACTGTGATTAACAAATTAAACTGTGATGGATAGGGAAAAGTGTGATGATGATGATATTAGTGCTCTGCTGCACTGAAAAGTGGACATATTCAGTTGTTGCCAGAAACTTGGTAGCAAAATGACTATTTGCATTTCATGACCTAGCTGTAATTGATTGCGACTTGCCCAGTTAGCTAGCAGTCAGCTGACTATCAGTTAGTGTGCAAGCTAGCTAGCTAGCAAAGCACACACTGAAAAGAAAGATGTTTACATAATTAATTCATAAAAAAACAAATGTAGCATCAATTCCTGTTCCATGATTGACAATACAAACCATACAGCTTTTATTTTGTGGAAAAGTTTAAACTTCAGCAAAATACAAAATTGGACAGTGCAACTCAGCTAACAGTACAGCTCACTTAAAGCTTGTTTTGAATTAAAGGCTGTCCAAATATGCTGTTTGGGCAGTGTTCCCTTCTTTACTATAATAGTGCTGGGGTCACCCTTTAGCTTTTGTAAGAGACGCTTCAGGCTTTCAAACAACTCCAATGCAGACCTATCTGCATAAGATTTAGAAGTTCAGAGCAACAGATTTAGTATAAAGCATGGGAAAGTATGCTTGAGGTGGATGGGTCCAACAAGCACAGGACTTACCCAAAAGACAGGGGTTTGTGTCCTGTGTGAAACTAAGAGTCAACATGGAGTTCTTTTATCACTTCAGTCATTAGTCAAGTGACTAATGTGACAACCGCAAACTTTTCCGAACCTCAACCAAGTTGTTTTGTCGCCTAAACTAACCACAGACCTCTTCTTAGTCACGCGAGTCCACTTAATATACCGCTGACCCCCTCTGTGTTATCACAGTGATGGCTTTATCATGAGTAGGGATAAATTATCTCCATTTTGGACTGTCTGCCTTAATTTTGGTCCAAGGTGTGAATTCATGTGTCACAACTCAAGGCCAAAGAGTAAGGCAAATTTACTTTGTTTCCACAGGTGAGTTGCAGTGATTCCACAGAAATAAGCGTTAATTAGGTCCGGATGCGTTAAGAAAGAAAAGAAAGCGGCCTGTTTTTATTCACCCCAGACAGCTGCCAAATTGTACAGATGTTACCTGTATCATCAGCTACATAGCAACATTCACTGACCGTGTCAAGGAGTGTGTCCGTGTGAGTTTGAGCCATTGCGCTCAACTGTGCGCATGCTGAAACCTTTAACAAAATGTTATTTACATGTGATTCAGCTCATAAGGATATTGTCTTTATAGAGGACATCATCATCAAAACTCTCTGCGCTCTTTTTATGGCCACTCAGCCCTCAGGCCCCGGCCTGTAGCGGAGTGTCCAGAGCTCTGATGTGGACGCTGGGCAAAGTGAACCAGGCTAAAGGAAGCTCTCGTCCGGCACTGTCATCCTGGAACTTGATGTTAAGGTAGAAATCTCCAGTGTAGAGGAAGAGCAGGGCACCCACACAGACAGAGTTTTCTTTGGGTTTCACCTGGTGATGGCAAAGACAGACGGCAATCAGAATCATTAGGCGCCACCTTTCAGTAGTTCCATAATGAAGCTGGCACACAGTCAGCCAGAGAGAAGCCAGCAGGGGAGTCGGTTTGAAGCTTACTGTGGCTTTGATGAAAAGGTACTGACAAGTGCAGCGTTTCCATGTTCAGTTGAGAACAATCCCCAAAATGAAGTTGTTTTGCACATTCAGGGAATATGGGGAATTCATTCATGCTTTCATGTGCTTTTTAGACCATAAGCTCTTTGTTCTGGCATCAACTGAGCAGCTTTTCATCGCCTCCAGCTTGTTCATTCAGGAGTGAGAACGTGTTGCAGACAAAGGCTCTCTTCTAGGATCTCTTCTCCGACAAGGTTCTTTTTAATCTACAGACTTCAACCATGACCTTTACAATCATGAACCTTTGTTTCTTTTTTTTTGTTTTTATCCTATTTTGCTAAACACGTTCCAGTATGGATATCTGAATGTTTTTCCTGCCTCCTCGTCAGTCACTGGTTTCATTTCAAGTCACGATTTACAGTGACTTGTTCTATGCCTAAATTATGTAATCCATCAAAGCCAAAGTCATGTCTGCCTCTACTGTTCCCAGAGGTACATTAATGTGCATGCTATAGCCGGCACTGCAATAAAACACAATGTTTATTACAATTCCGACAAAACTAAAAGCAGCCATGATTACATAACTCAACCATAAATCTCAGCAAGTATGTAGAAAGAAGGGAGAAAACAATTTAAAACATGATGATATGCTTTTATGTTTATTTTATTTATTTTATTTTTTTACCATCTGCGACAACATTGCAACGCCTGGTACTGTTTTCACCACGAGTGTATGTGCGTGTGTGACATCTATTGTAGCGGAACTATCACAAAGGCCGTTTTGAGTGTTTCACGTGATTATGTCTGTCTGTCTGTCTGTGGACAGATTTTTGTCACCGCGGTGGGTTTTTTTTAGCCCCTCTTTTTTATCTTGTGTGTATGTGTGTGTGTGTCCTCTCTTTATTAGTCTGTGTCCTGTCTCTATATCAGATAATTTTACTGGTCTGTGAACATAGCGCAGGCGGAACTCGTCATGAGTTCTGTCCCCCTCAGTAGAAGTTTGAGGAGTTTCAGTTGCAAGGTAACTGATCTGTCAATCAAGTCAGGGCTGATTTGATTGACTAACGATAGGAGCTGCTGCAGCAGAAGCATAGACTTTTTAGAGTGCAATTGACAATTAAGTTTCACTTTCACAGTGCATGAAGTTCTGCTGCTCTGTCTGTGCCCAGAGTAGGCCCAACTGACATCTGTCCATTTAATGCAGGTGTAAAAGGTTCTGTTCTGTGCATGTGTGTGTGTAGTTTGGGGCTGTGTATGTGATATGTAAATGACACAGGGGAAAAAATTGAATTCCCCCTCTTGGATTATTAAAGTATGCAATTCTTCCTCTTTTTTCCTTCTACTCAACTGTCAGTCTCCAACGATACAAAAATCAATACATGGCAGCAGATGTTTTAGTTGTGGCAGGCCACCACATGTAATGTTATGCTTTCAGAACATGTTTTTTCAAATACTTAAATATACATGGGGCATGGTCATCAGCAGTATCACATACATACAAACAAGTGTTTGACTGTCACATTCAAGAAGAGCTGATCAAATTAGGTGATTCATAAATTAGAAGAGCAGCTGCTGCAAACGCAAGTCAAAGCAAACTTTCCTCTGCTGCTGTCACATAGGTTAGACACAACGCTCAAACGTGGTGTGTGCACTTTACATGGAAGTGCAGTAGGGTGGAGAAATGATATACAATACTGAAACTATATGAAATATCTAACAGTCAAGTTTCACTTAAACGCACTTGGCACCCTGCTGCTCCATCTGTGCCTAGAGTATGCTCTGTTGCAAAAGAGAGATGGAGCCTCAAAACTCAAAAATCTATAAGTGGTGTAAACTGTGCAAATCACTGACATGTGCTGTTGGTACGCTTTTGCTCTGTGGTAATGTTGGGGCAACACTTAACTCTATTTAACATTTATGAGCAGTATTTAAACATTTAAAACTCTAAATGGTTAAGTATGTAGTGCTAAGCAAATATTAACAACTATAACTTCTCTTGTCAGCACCCACTAGTGGGGGCTGGTGCATTAAACAGAGAAGTTATAAATGTCACTGTGCCATTTTAAGTAAACACTTAAAACGGCACAATGACATCAATTCCCAGCCCTTACTAACCTTGTCAATGTAGAAGGTGTTGGAGCCGATGAAGGTGACAGCGTCCTCCAGATCGTAGTTCTGGACGCCGTTCTGGTAGTCCTGATAGGGCACCACAGTCAGAGCCAGGGGGCCCACTGAGTTCTTGCTCAGATTGGTCAGTTTTACCTCCAGGGTCACCGCATCACCCGCTTTACAGTCGGCAATGACATCACAGTCACACGGCTTCCCATTCACCAACACATCTGGACACAGAGGAGACAAAAAAAGAAAAGGGGATTAGCAGGCCCCAAACGGAGGCTTTTTTTGTCTTACATTCTGTACAAAACTGGAACTCTGAAGAATTTGGCAGGGAATTAAGACCGTTCAAACCAACATTTGAATCTCGCGCACAGCCATTCACAGGGTTCCCATTCAATCTCCATTTCATTTGTATTCATCAAAACCTAAGCTGACCATTAATGGCCTATCATAGTGCTTCTGCAGGAGTATCAATAGGCTTTGTTTGTCCTAAAATACATTTTATTGACATGAGCGGAGAGTGCCGGAGCTGTGGGTATTAAGCTGAATTCCCTCCTGTTAATCTCATGCATGACTAATTTCTGTTAAGAACCAACAAGATTGTTGGAACAATCCAAACGTGTGACAAACAAACACACACACACACACACACACACACACACACACACACACACACACACACACACACAAAGTACATTCCTCTCTTCCCACACAGCTATACCTCCCTCTCTCCTGTCGCAACCAACCAAGAAACAAAGAGTGAGTTCAATTCAATTCAGCTAATGTGTGGCCAGTCACTGCTGATGTGGCCTCTATTTGGCTAAGGTGCAGAGGGAGACACAATGATTTGTTTTGAACAACGAGCTCAGTGAACCGAGCTCCGGCGCGCTCCTGCCGGGGCCGAGGAGGAGACTGACTCTGAACGTGGGGGATTCAGGGGCGCCGGGAGAGATCACCCGAGTGATGACGAGAATAACGCCGGCCTACACACACACACAAAACACACACGCACAAACCACTTGTCATACGCTTTCTAGTGTCACGCCCGGAGCTGTGATAAACACTGTGAGTCAGAGCGGCTGAGCCTTGTGTGACAGCCTGATGAAAGAGACGAGCTGTGTTTGGTGCCGCCAGTGTGCCGATCTGTTGCGTACCGTGAGGGGTGGGGGGCTGTCGAGGGGTGGGGGAGTATGAAGATAGACAAACCATCCAGCAGGAGGGGGTGGGTGGTGGTGGGGTGTGGGCGACTGAGGCCGTGCTGTCACAGTCAGAGAGAGAGCCCCAGGGAGGCTGGAGCTACAGGAGGGTGACATTCAGCTCAACGTCTGTATTAAAAACACACTTCACTCAACACAGACAACCAGCAGCACTCACTCACTGAGTGGCTCTGAGGAGGCCTTTCTTCTCTTTTTTTGAAGAAAGATAAAAATGTTTTTCTAGATTTGGAATGATGTATTAGTTGGCTGAAACTGGCCTTTATGGAAAGGTTCTTTCAAGTAAATGTAGGGTAGATGTGGTAAATATTCCGATTACACCCTGTACATTATTTATCATTTCAACATTGGTATCGGCCAAATTTCGCCTAATTGACCACTATCAGCTGACAGATGACATTTACCAATGGCGGCGGCTGATGTTTACCTACTGTGTCACATCAGCTTTGCGCAGACTAAAAAGCAGGGCTTGAGACTAATGTTGTCCCAGGGAAAATGTGTTTGTGACAAACAGAGATTGTCAACAGGATGTCTTTAGGACAAAAAGATGCAGTAAAACTCACTATCAGTTTTTTAGTTTTGAAGCCTTGAGTTTGGAGTTTCAGCCAACACTGTCTTTTTTGGAGCCAGAAGGGACCATATTTGGGCAAGAGGTTGGAGCTGTGGAGAAGCGAGGGGTGGATTTGACTTAGAAGCTGAGGATGCTATAAGCGGACAGCCTGTCACCTAAAGCAGCCCACAATTAAATAAGTGACATTTTAAGCATTATTATATTGTGAACAAGTGTGTTTGTAAAAAAATTCACCCCCTGCACTGTTTTCATGACACTTTCAAGACAAAACCAGGCTGTAAACATGTTTATTTCTGCTTTAAAGTTTGGCATTTTAACATGGGGTCATGAGGTCATAGAGGATTTGTTTTGGAGCCAGCCTCAAGTAATCATTAGAGGAAATGCAGTTTTTGACACTTCTGCGCTGGCTTAATTTTTCAGCCTCTGAGGTTGCCTCTTTGGTGGCTTTAACAGCTAACGGAGGTTGCATTGAGTTACACCATAATGCATTCAAACTGTATTCAGTAAGAATGAGTGTTGGGCGGAGATAAATTACAATATACTCATGATTTGTTCAAATGCAATCATGTAATTTTTTTATTTTTAATGGGAAATAAGTACAGTTGTTTGAAGGAGACATTTGTTGATGCGTTAACAGCATACTGTCATATGAACTTTAATGCTTTGTGTATTTTATTTTGTATTTTTGTGTATTCCATTTTATGATCTTTTTTTGACATTTGTAAATTGTCTCTGAGTACCTTGAAAAACACTGTATAAATAAAATGTATTATATAATATAGATATTAGAAAAAGAATTGATGTATGTAGTAAACTATATATAACTAAACTAACTAACTTTATATAACTAAATGAAGTGGGGGTTTTTGTGCATGATTGAATTTGTGCTCATTCAAAGGCAGTGTGATGAAGAATTTAATTTCAGTTTTTGTAGCCAAATTTTCCTTGTTTCACTGGCACTAAATTGTGATTAAATAATAGCAAAAAAAATAAATAAATAAATAAATAGACAGCAACAATAAAACAGCTCTATCTGCCCAGAATTTCACAATTGGTGCACCCTTTCCATTGTACTACTTATCTATGAGGTTATCAAATGAAACATGACCATATCACTGGATAGTATAAAAACTATTAGAGCAGGTCTGGTTTACACGTTCTTGTTGTGTAAAGTAAGTTGTATTAGCCACGTGGCCACATTAAAAACAGGATGAATAGTGCTTTAAGAGCATTTTTGTTTTAGCTCAAACAAAGCGTATATGAAAATGTCTGTATTTTTGTTTTTGCTGAAAGACCTCTGATGATAGTGTACTTAGAAACCTATGCACACACACAAACACACACATGCATCCACACACATACAGTAAAACACAATCCTTTCATAGCTGGTGGCACCGAGCCTATAGTGACACCTAAGCAAGTAGTTATATTTAGTTTGTTCAAAGTCTTGTTGCTAGGAGATGTGCAAATTATAGGTAGCCTACATTGGCTCTAGAACTGGAAATAAATTCTTTCACAGCGAAATTTAAAGCGAACAAAAGAGAATGGTTAGTCTGTAATGAGCTGATGAACTCCCACACACACAAGATTCAGTCACACACACACACACCCACAGATTAAATACTCGCTACAGAGCTTCTCTTACTCTGCTATCCTGGACTGTGTATCAGCACCAAGGCAATCAACCGATTAAGATAACAAACGCAGAAAAACAAGTAGTGGGAAGAAACGGCTGCCTACTCTGTTGAGGAAAACCGCAAATGTGTTAAAAATGCATGAACTTAACCATACACATTATCAAAGGAAAAAAATCTATTCAATTGTGGTAAATTGGTACTGATGAGATGAGACAGCATTTGCTAATATTCAAGTTTTGGACAACTCATCCTTTACGTAACCTTGACAACAAATAGATCAACCAAGAATGGAAACATCGCGGCTTCCGATTGGTTGTGATTCTCTGGGGAATCTCAGCGAACATCTTTGCATCTCCGCAGAGAGGACGCTAAAGGTCACGACAAAACACTGCTTTATAAAAGCATCTGCTGTGTGTTTCCTGTTGTGCCGAGCTGAGTGCTGTAGTGCTGCTGCACCAATGCTCTCTAAGTTGCCTCTACAATCGTCTGGTAAAAACTGCAGGTATACCCGGGAATGACGTGTCCCCAGAGGCTTAACTCTTTAACAGTCTCACCAAGAAATACTTTTGCAATTACAAATTAAAACATAGACTGTAGGATATGTTAACAAAATGCATCAATTTATTAATAAAAAAACATTTTCCTAGTATAACGCTTTGTAAAAATGTGCAAAAATCAATGTAAAATAATATAAATCTAAAAATAAGAGTGTGGTCATGCAATAAACACATCAAAATAAATAAGAAATTAAAATTAATAAAAAATCTGTTTAGAATTTATGTTCAAAAACTAATCGACAATGTTATAAAAATCTGAAAATAAGATTAATGGAATAAAATACATAAATAAACAAAATAAATTTAAAAAACATAAAAACAAATACAAATAATTATGACTCTAACAACAAAATCTGTTTAAAATGTATGGTTGAAAAAAACAAATAGTCAATTCAATATAATAAAAATTGAATTGAATAGAATTACAGTTTAATCACAATACTATTATACATCTTATAAAAACATCTGTATAAAATTAAACTGGGTTTTTCAAAGTTTTTAGAGAAGCAATTTGATGACGTTTGATAATAGTTGATCATTATATTTAAATCAAACTAGAGGACTATATTTTTATGTTCTGCAAAGTATCAAATTTCAGTTTGCGGGCATTTCCTGCCAAGTTATTAATTGCCCTTTTTCCCTTTTTTTTTTTTTTTTTTTTTTTAAAGAAACCAAACCAATTTGCCCACGTTTCAAAGTTTAAATGCCTGTGAAAGACGTCTGAAAGGAAAATTATGTCGATCCAGGTTTCAAAGGGTTAACATCCTAGCTGCACACTCCTTTTCTCAACTACAAAAATGAAATGAAGAGAGGACTTTTTTTTTCCTCAGATGATGATACTAGCTGGAGGGAGGAGGGAAACGGGAGAAAAGAAAATGAAGCTGTAAGGAGGCTTCAGAGGAGCAGTTTGGCACATTAGAAGATCTGTACTAATAAAACAGTCCACAAAACACAGAATAGGTAAATGTCAGCAGGGAGGAGGAGAAACATCACTGTGACTACATACAGCTCCAACAAGTGCTGCAAGAGAAACAGGTGCTTCTCAGAGTGAGTGTGGAAGAATCGACTTGGGACTGAAGTTCATTTTTAGTGCATTGATTTGCTGTGATGTGACAGTTTCATTAATAATTTGCAAGTGAAGAATTGATCTGTTTAATCATCCTGCCTGGGCTCGCGTGCTGCACTTACAACATGTTACGTAACACGTGTTGCTGTCTTTCACGTTCGCGCGCGCACAGCTCTGCCCAGATGCCCTGCGCTGCGGCAGGCGTCGCCACAGCAACCAGGAGAGAAACAGAGCGCGCGCGGGGGAGAGGGAGAGAGACGACACCTATCTCCTGTATGAGTATGAGCTACAGATCAAACTGCGGCTCGAGGGATTAAACGAGCCTCTCCGCCCCTCTCGGTATCGCTGCTGTCACCCCTGAAGATAAAGATGACAGCCGTCACTCGGAGATTTGTCAGTGTTTACAAGATTAACGGCGCGCTCCACGCAGCGTGTCGATTCAGCTCATTGAGATGCACTCACAAATATTGTGCAGCGCGAGGAGAAAGCGGACGGATCGCGCGCAAACAAACAGAAATGTCACGTTCGTCGTACCTCATGTAGAGTGACATTTCTCGAGTGCATGTAGGAAATGCTCATTACACAAAGAGGGTGTTACTGTGGCGCTGCAAAACCGCATCACCAAATAGTGTAGCCTATTATTTAGTGCAGTCTTCAAGTGTATTTTGGAAAAATAGAATACTGTTGCATAATTTCATTTTAGAAGGTGACTTAATTATATGCATTTTAAATAAAATATGATTTCTTTTCAACAATGGTAACCTATTCCTACCTACCTACCCTAGCTTCATCACTTTCTTTGTGCTGCTTTAAGATGCCCCTCAAAAGTATTTAAACCTTTGAACTGTGAGCGAATTGGCTTGATTTCTTTTTAAAAAATATGGGAAAAAAGGCAATGAGCAACTGGGTATAAAATGTTTCACAGATAAGTAAATTTAGAAAATTATTCTTAAAAAGCTAGGGAAAAAATTCTAGGTAAAAAAAGAGAAAAAAGCAAGCTAAAAACTATATTTTTCATTATCATAATTACATGTTTATAATTATGTTACAAAATTACCATATTTTAAGCACCTTTTCCCATATAATTTCTATGTTTTTTTTAATTTTTTTAAACTTTATTTAACATTTTTTATTCCTAATTTTCAGTGCATTTACTTTTGGGCTGCTTTATTCAATTTCTTGTTAATTTTGGAGTAATTTCTTCTTTCATTGCAAGAAATTAATCCATAATGACAAGTGCCAATATAAATAATACAATTAACATGAGGGGAAAATAATTTAAAAATAATTTATGAGTAAAAAGAAAATAGATCTCAATACCTTGAAAAGAAAAAAGGAGAGGTAATGCCTTTGATGATAAACAATAAGGAAAAGAGCTCAAGTAATAAAACAACAGAGAAAGACAGACACAGAATCTATACACTCCGAATATGAGTTATGATTATGATGGAAATTCTGACCCAGTAAAACAAAAATGAAAAGGAAGTAGAGACCCATAAATTAATACAAATATATTAAAATGAAACAGAGCATCCTGCCGACTGCATTAATTTAATAATTATGCACATAAGGTAATGCTTTAACGGTAAAACAACCCGCTCAGTGTGCTGTTGTAGCTCTGAAGACAAAATATTCATAATGGCTGATAATCATTCTGCGGTATAGATTTGTTATTTTCTGTTTACTGGGCTTTTATTTAATGAGAGGTCTCGCTGAAACTAAATCTACATTTGCAAGACAGCAGTATTAAATATTGCAGACAAAACAATATAAAACCAGACAAGAGATGAAGCATAAAAAACAAACAAAAAGTTGGTTGGCACAGTACATACAAACCCCCAATATTATTTGCCATTGTTTACAAAATCTAAAATTCTGTCTAAAGTCCCCTTGAATACTTAGCGGCTGCAGCAGTAAACCTACAGCCTTTCTTTTCCAGCAGATATGTGTCATTTCATCTGAGATAATAAAAACATGATGGTAGTTAGCCCAGAATGGCTTCATAAATTAAAAAAAATATACTAATGACTCAATCAACGTGTGGACAGAGATGACCGGCCAACCCCGGCATACAAAGCACAATAGTGTGTGAGCAATGTTAATTTGATAACCAATTCTAATGTGCTGTGATCAATATAGTAGGCTGCAGCATATGCAAAAAAAAAAAAATCACATTATTTTGCCGTATGAGTAGTGAATATAGTGAAAATGGTAATTTTTGCATTATATTTTCAGAAAAAAAAGTTTCAAGGTTGGTTTCAGTCTTGATGCTTCTTTAGTTATTGCCAAAAATATGTTGTATAACGTCACCGTGGTCTTGACCTATGACCTTCTACCACCTAATTCTAATCAGCTCGTCGTTGAGTCCAAGTAAAAATTTGTGTCAAATCACATTCACAAGAATAAGACAAAGGCAAGATCCCTGTGGCCTTTGATCACCAAAAACAAAGTTCATCCATGAGTCTACTCAAACATTTGTGCAAAATTGTAAGACATTTCCTCAATGTGTTCTTGAGATAACACATTCACAAGAATGACAGAGACAAGGTCACAGTGACCTTGAACATTTGACCTATGACCACCAAATCTAATTATTTAATCCTCGAGTCCATGCTGACATTTGTGCTAAATTCGAAGAAATTCCCTCAAGTTATTCTTGAGATATCATGGCCTCTATTCATCGCTGTCACCGGCACAGGGGTATAAAAATGCTGTACCAAATATGCATGTTCACTTACATCCTGATTATGATTTGTGTACCACTATCAAATAGTTGCAGCTCCTGAGCTCTGGATATTACATTTGGTCATGTTACGATTTTGATCATGTTTTTATTGGACATTATATTTATGTTGGCATTGGACACCACCTGATGTCAGATATCAGATATCAAAATTTAGTCTGAATGAAGTTCGGGTCAACAGCATTTTAAATATCTAATTAAATCTAACCGTTACCATGTATGGACATTACATTGTGACATTCTGCAGATGCTGGGTTTTGTTCTTTATTACTTACGACAAAATATCGTTATTTTACGTCTCATGTCCTCAGCATGAGATGTTTGGAAGATGTTGGATTTTGGTTACTTAACAACACAATTTAAAACCAACAAAATATCAATGACACCTGTCGCCACTATTCTGTGTCAAATGAATGTTGGCGTTAGCTGGGATTCCAACATGAGGAGACAGTGTGATGATTAAATTCATCTATAACAAATCAACATCATCAAGAAAAAAGGTCTTCTCTTTGCATCCAGAGACAAACTGAAACTGGACTTTTGTCTAAAATTTGATAGAATCAAAGTACACCATTGTAAAAGATATCCAGGTTAACCATCCTCCAGAAGCTGTGCCTTTTCTTTGAGAATGAACATTAACAAAGAGTGGTGCTCCAGCCCAGATGACCAGGTCATCAGGGTTTAACAGCTCATCCCCGACAGTGGCCGCTTTGCAGGCAGGGTCATTGATGAATGCTCCGATGGAGCCGGAGGATGTGCTTTAAAAGGTTGAGGTGCTCTGCAGTAAGTCTAAAAATAATCTGCTGGCCCTCTGATATCCCCTGAAGCCATCTGCCCCTTTTATAATTATCCCCATAACAACCACTCACTTGATATGTTGTCTTTTCCTTCAACAAATGTTTAACCCTTTCAAACCTGCATCTCCATCACTTTTCTTGTGCTGCATTGAGATGCCTTTCACCTGTTTTTAAACCTTTGAATACTGAGCGAATTGGTGCAATTTCTTTCAAAAACATGGGAAAAGGCAATGAGGAACTTAGCATGAAGTGTCCCACAAACTGAAAGAGATCAATACATTTCGATAATTATTTTCAGGCTCGGCATCACAAAATGAGGGTCTCCCTCAATGATTTCCCGAGTCTTAAATAAAGGTCTGAATTATTTTTTCTTTTTAAAAGCTAGGGACATGTTTTTTTTCCAACTAACCATATATTTGATCTTTTTTTACTGAATTATCAATAATAATTATTAATTTTCAAGCAGTTTTTCAGGTCATTTCCTTTATTCATTTTAACATTGCCAGTGTTTTTTTTTGTTTTTTGTTTTTTTTTTTTACAAATTTTCAAGTAATTTTCTTGCATTTTGTATTTGACCAAGCAGGCATGCTCAGGTTTTAAAGGGTCAAAGATTTCATCTGCTTTGACAAGTAGGGAAAGGAAACATTTCCATGTACATCTTGAACTGTAGAGTTTTTCTATTTTGGGACTGCTTTGTAGCAACACATGCAGTCTAATAGACATAAAGCGGTGAAGGGAATATAAACTAACCATAAATTTTCCAATGAAAACTTCTCCCATTGCAGCATCTTTCTAAAAAGGTCTGTGTAATCGCTGCCCATCTGTGCCTCTTTTTGTGATCCAACATGTTTCATTATTTCACCGTTAGCAGGACATATTTAAGAAGCTTCACCCGAAACAAGCAGACCTGCTCATGTGCTATAATTTCAATCAGCGGCGAGCAGCAGCCTGTGGCGGAGAGATTGGAGGTTATGTCGCAGCAACAGTTTATAAGCTCGGTAGACTAATATTGGCTCATCTCCACACAGGACGGCTAACTGAGCTGAGCCGCTTCCAGCCCGAGTGTACACACTCATCGGTGCTCTGTGAGCATCATGACCAGCAGCATTACTCATCCAAACATTCAACATCGCTTTCAGTCCCCACTGGTGGCTACGTGACTTCTGTTTACTCAAATAACACTCCTCTCTCCTTTTTTTCTCCCACCTTTCATTCTCGCTCTCTCTCTCTTTTTTTTTTTTGCTTTTTAATAACAGGAGTGTGCTCTGCTGGCTCAATGTTTGGATGCTCAGGCCCAAGGTTATCATTGTTTAGCATCCTTATCCTTCACTTTCAGCTGCACTCAACCGGGCTTTTAAAGCAGGCCTATTACTGTGAGGATACAGGGATTAAGATGCTTACACACACTTACTGAAGCATTTAACAATGAAACTTATTGTTACATGTCAGACTGCGACAAGAGGGAATAAGAGAGCACTCATAGGCTCTCTAACAGGGAATCACAATAGATCTGAAGAGACTCTCGTATACGTGAGAATAGGAAAAAATAATGAATGAATACAAATATAGACTCACACAGGGACCAAATCTTGGGGAGCTGTCATAATGTCTAAAACCTTCTTTTAAATTTTTTCATAGCACAATACAAGTGAGCATCATTTAGGCAAACTGCAATGGAAGCACCAATATGAAAACAAACAAATAAAACCTGCAACACAGCACAAGACAAAACGGGGGAAATAAAGTCAAATGAATCAAAATAAAAGAGGAAAAGGAGGAAAATGTTTGGCTTGGATTTTCCATTTGTTGTACACGTGTGTTTGTGTGTGTGTGTGTGTGTGTTTGTGTGTGTGTGTTTGTTTGCACAGAGGAGTGGACAGGTTTTCTGCACAGAAGACAAGAGAGAGAGAGAGCAAAAGAGGGAGACAATGGAGGGAAAATAGTAAATAAAGGAATTTGTATAATCTTTGAATTATTTTATGCAGATAATTATCTGTATTATACATGTTAATAGGATTACAAAGGCAATTTTTAAAATTATTAATATTAATGAATAATTTTATTAACTGTTTAAATTAATAATAAATCATTTTTATTAGTTCGTATTGTTTTCGTCATTCACAAGCTATAAACTGTTTCCAATCTGCTAACACAATAACCAATTCACTTAACTAATACTATAGTTCCCTTTATCTTTTGCTCCTCATTGACTTTTTAAATGCAAATATGCATAATAAATATAAATGCAAAACAAAAATATCAGTGTAACACTTGTTTTTTTGCTCACAATTTTTATAAGTTGCTATAAAAGACCTTTCCTATGCAGACTAAAGGCCCATAACAGCAAACTGTATTTTTTAAAATTGTATTTATTCTTCTTTTTTTTTTAAATGTGTGTCCCCTATCTAGCATCAGAGTCCTTTTTTTCCTCAGCAGCAGTTTGTGATTCATGGTGTGGATAATTGAGCTATCAATCAGTTCAGAGCTGATCAGATCAGACTGATGGGTGAGAGGAGCAGCCGTTGCGAGTGAATGCCAACCTTTAGACCCAGCAGAATGAATGGCTATTTTTTACTTTCACCGCGTCACATGTTCTACTAGGTAGGTACAGCAGGTTGTCTGCTTATTAAGAGATCGACGGTTCAATCCCTGGTTCCTCCAGGTTGCATATCAAAGTATCTGTTTGTGCCATGGATGTGTGAGTGTGTGTGTGAATGTTTAACTGGTGAGCAAGTGGCACTTTGTATGGTAGCCTCGGCCAGCAGTGTATGAATGTGCTTTGAGGGGCCGGAGGACTAGAAGGCGCGCTTAAAATGCAAGTCATTAACCATCCTAATGTTTGTTCCAACAGCAAATTAACCTCTTAATCATGTCTAAATGCTATATACATGCAGCCAAACATACATACATACTGTGTATCATGCTGTTTAATGAGCAGCTGTGCGTGATAAAGTGGCCAATATTTCCATCTGCCTCCAAATGTCTTGAGGATTGGATTTATCCACACAGACAGATAAAATGTTTTCCTATTTCCCTCCACCTCTTCTCCGTAGACTGAAGCAAGAGGGGAAGATTGCAGAGAGGAGAAGAGGATGATATAATACAGCATGTTGCAGGCACATAGTTCACACTTTGGCAAACTGAGCCACCTGGACATTACCTCAAGCATTTTGTTTTTGCAGAAGTGTGAGTGTGGCCGATCAGGAAATAAAAAAGAACAATTTAGACCTAGTGTCTTTGCAATACAGCAACTTCCCAAAATAGAACAAATCAATAGTGTGGAGGAGCACTAGTTTGGTGGCTGGGTGCCATTACACTTAAGGCCCCATACTGAGATGGCAGTCTTGGCTTGAGGCTTCCTGCTGTGCTGTCATATAATACTTCAATCCGACTCTTTTTCCAAACTATACCCACATTGTGAATATTCTGTTCAGAGCAGAGGAATCTCTATTATATCTGTATTATAACCTGTGTAGTAAATGTGTCATTGTACTGGTGCAAAGGCTATGTGAATGAAAAATCAATCTGTGGATGTTGCAATTATTCCAAAATTCAAACTTCATTTGAGCACAATTTGCATGAGCTAATTTAATCAACCCAGAGTCACTTTTAGCTACAGCAGATGGGACAACGCATGCTGACGATTCTATACTGCATATCAGTATTTGAATACAAATTTGGCTGAATAAAAGTGATTTGTCTCACGGAGGATCCAGTTCTCACTCACTCATTTTTCCTTTTTATATAACATCACCTCACATCAGCGTAGATGCTGTGTTATCCTTTGTTCTATTACATCGTGTTGTGACTGCTCGTCGCCTCCCGCTTTTTGTAAAGGTTCTTACAGAAAGCAGAATGTTGAAACAACCCACATCTCTTTTGTGTGACCTCCACAGCACATCCAAACTCAAAGTAACGACTGAAATTCTGAGTGAACAGCTTTGGGAATCCTCTCAGAGGACTGCACAGCAGCTCTGCATGGAAGCAATGAAAGAGAGTTACAAGTAACAAATACACTTGTTTAACAAAGGCTAACACTGTTAGTTGGAAGTACATTTGTTGAGGTGAATTTCTGGTCTTGTTCATGTACCACATTAATCATTCCATTTCAAGTTTAAATGGCATTTTCCAACAAACCATGCCCACCACTAGTACAAGACAAACTAACCACTGTTACTTGAACTCTGCTGCAATACCATGTTTCAATGAATAAATGTGATGCCAAATGTAGCAATACTCCACTTTATAACTCATTACACTTGAAGACATGATTTACCTTTTAAGTAACAAGATCTTACCCTGACCACTTCTCTTTTAACCTAACACTTCATAGCTATCTAAATTCAAATTAGCAATTTCTTTGGCAAAAGGGGCAGATCGTGGACTGACAATAGACTATATAAAGAATAGATGTAGCGTCCGTGAAGCCACCCATTGGTTTTGAACCCTTAAATTTGGTATTTTGGCTGTCTTCATCTTGCTTTTTTGGAGCCAAAAGTAGCCATATTTGGACAAGAGATTAGAGAGGACACTATTGGTAGACACCCTACCGTTAAACAGGTGTAACTTTGGGCCTCAATAAAATTATGATGATTAAAAGATATAAATAAATAAATAAATCACCCCCCTTACACCTGATTGAAGTGTTAAAATTAGGTACTGAGACAAAAAACTTCTTTTAATTTACTCATTTAATTACTGGGCTGTAAGCATGTTTAATTTTGTTGTAAATTTGGAAAATTTAACACTGACACGTTTAGCGGTATTGGCGCAAGCCTCAAGTGGCCACTAGCGGAACTGCAGTTTTTGGCACTTATGCATAAATGCGCTTTTTAAGCCTTTGTGATTGGCCCTTGGGACTGATATGTAGGTCTGCTGAGCCACAGTCCAACGATATCTGGTAAAGTAACCGTTTTCTAACTACACAGCCTCAGATATTTTTCATTTTCAGATTTGTAGTCTTCAGCCCCAGCTGACTCCAGTGACATCTCTGAAGGTCATTTTTCAGACTTCTTCTTCAGAGCCATAAAAAGGCTTTCAACAACTTTTCTACAAATGCACTCCTCCAACTGTAAACACACTCTGAAGTGTTGCATCAGTACACAAAATAAAGTTTTAATTTATATTTTAAAAAATCTAACTTTTGTTTGAGACAGCAGAAATTCAGCTTTGGCCAGTGACGTATTATCCACATGCCTGACCAGCAAAGTTCAGGAAATGTTTTTAATTGTGCTGGTAAGTGATGTTGCTTTTTTCCATATATACATTTTTGTACCTAATGTCTTTTAGCAGCAACCTGTAATTTTCTCTGTAATGCCTGGAATTGAGGCAACTTGTTCACTCTGCAAAGAGGATTTTTTTTAAATTGCTGTGCAATTTCGATGTGACTGTTTGTATAATATTTCCGCTTCAGTTTTGTGTATGACTTAAATTGGTTGTTGAAGTGTTTGTGGATCCAAAATAGTTTTTGTCTCTTTTGCTGAAAGGGATCTTGAACATGATGTACCTGAGTATCTTCTTCTGCTTTGTTTCCTGCCAATGAACACCTTCAGTTAAAGTCACAACTGAGACTACAGACCACCAGTTTAACTCATTATTTTTTCTTAAAAAATCTACAGCACCATTGGAACAATCTATGATATCACAAATTATAGATCATAATCATATTATAAAGCATTACTCTATTGGACACGTTTACATTAAATATTCATTCACACACCCATAACCAGCAAGACAGATGGTGAACACAAATAAGCTTGAGATAGAACACCATAAAAGTACTGACTGCATGTAAAAAAAAACCTGCAGTCCTTAATACAACTACTCACTATGTCCCTACAAGATACAATCAATATCTATTCTATCAAAAAGGACATCAATTAGATTAAAAACACAAAACTCATTTAGCAAAGAGGTCGATAACAAAATCATGTTTGGGATTATCATTGTGTTTACTGAAGAACATAGCTTTCTATGGTTGTATACTGTAGGAGATTTATGTTTCAATTGGGTTGTAGATAATTTCCTCTGAACTCAGATCTGTCTGCATATGTGCGAAAACGAACAACTCCAAGTCACTGGAGTACTTGAAATACATATATTCTGCTGTCAGTGCAGAAGTATTATGTTATGGACTGAAACCATTCATTTCATCTGAAAATAAGACGTACTTCACGGAATACTTCACCCACAAAAGGACCATTTGTGTATCAATTAGTCAGTTTCCTTGAATATGCAGACTGTTTTTCTCTAATGACTCTAAGGAAAATGCCAAACTTACTGATACAATGATTGAAATGGGTACATATTTAACAGCAGCAAAACTGTATTAAACATCCATTTCCAACTAGTATGGAATGATCCAAGTCTTATTTATCCAGTCGTATGTTCATTGCTTCATCAACCACATGCACTATGCTCAGATCTTCCTATTTAAAACCAAACTAAAAGTAAAAATCATCCAATGCCAGAATCAAAGGTTGTTGTCAACTGGATGTGTTTGGGAAGTACTGAGCATCTTGAGTCAAAATGGACATTTGTTCCAAAAATTAAGAAATTCCCTCAAGGTGTTCCTATCATAACGCATTTATAAGAATGAGTCAAATGAGATCGTAGTAACCTTTACCTTTGACCACCAAAATCTTATCAATTCATGAGTCCAATTGGATTTTTGTGCCAAATTTGAAGAAATTCCTTCAAGGCATTCTTTAAATATTGTGTTCAGGAAAATGGGACGAATGGACATATAGCTGGACATATGAATGGACATTCGCACGTACGGACTACCATAATATGTAATGCCTCCAGCCACAGCGGTCACTGGCACAAAGCATCAAACAAAAAATGTCAAAAAATAGCATCTCATACAGTAGGAAGGTAAGGCATTCCTCCATGCAGCTTCTTAGAAACTGAAGCCAATAGACTGCATATTTTTGCATAAAAATCTATCCTTGCGCAGCTTGAATTTTGTGGATTTATTGTTCCAGGAGTGCTATTACTTTTTGAATTCTTATTCCCTCTCTGCATATCTCCCCAGTAAACATATTTACAAATCAGCAGAATGTGAGCTATGGGTGCTGGCAATCCTTCTTATCTGCTTCCCTTTCCACACATTCACCTGTAACCAAACAGCATTAAACTGTAATAATCTCATCTTTCTATTTTCCACTCTTGATTGCTACCTTCAGTTTGGGATTAAGTCAAAAACAGTAAATAAGGAATAAGAACACTTGCCTATTTGAGGGGCAGCAGTTAAATAATTACAATAAATTAGAGAAGACATTGGGCAAATCCTAGCTCTCCTTACTGCAGAGGTTCCTCACATGATGAATAGATACAGTAGTGACTCCCGGCTTCTTTGACCTTCTGAACAATACATTCCCAAACTTCTGCTGATTCTTAAAAAAAGGACATGATAACAAATGCAAAGTTGCTGAAGAAAAAGTTACAACAAAAGCACTGCAAGTAAGATACTTTGTTATTTCATTATCATGGAGGGTTGAAGCACAGTCAGCCACAAGCTCACGGGCAGATTCTGAAGCTACTGGTCCATGTCTGAGCTGAGTTGGACAGGAGATGAGTGTTCAACAGGCCCGCATACTGAGCATTTAAAGGCAAATCTCTGTTAATCACATATGGATGGAAAATAATTAGGGCTATCTACCCCTGGCAGAAGTCGATAGCCTGGGTGTTGAAGCAGGAAAAAACAGCTGCTGCAATAAATCGGATCTGATAATCCAATACACTGACTTGAACAAAAACCAGAACAGCTCTTCTCACAGTTGGTGACTATTTAGTAGGGCAGATTACAAAAGACAGGATAGATAAGATAGATAGATAATACTGATATATTTTTACATTTTAATATGTGGTTTCATAGATTATCATTTCTTATTACCTTATTTGACCTAAAAGAACTCCTGCTAAGGTGATTTCCAAAAAATGAGATTTCATTATCCTACTTATAACTTTTTATTCTACTACAACATCAAGGTGACTGTGAGTGTAGTTACAAAGTTGTGCTTTTGTTGACTCGGGCCACTGTCACAGTTCATAAAGTCGCTCACCTGTGTATTGTCAATAAAGGCATTCCGGTGTTCACAGACATCTTTAACAACTGGCTGGAGACATGCAATGTGCCAGCCTGCTTCAAAACGTCCCCTGTCATCCCCATTGCCAAAGACAAAACAGGGAACAGTACTGTTGCCCTGACCTTAAACCCCTGCAGTTCGCCTACAGAACTTACAGTCACTATGGCCCTCCATTCATCTTCCAGCAACTGGACTCCTCAGGAACCTACATCAGGATCCTGTTTGTAGGACTTATCTCTGCCTTCAATTCCAACTTTGCAGCTCGGCTGGAGGACAAACTCAGGCTCACAGACCTCCTGTCTGTCTAAAACATATCTCTGACTCTCAGATCATCATCATCAGCATCAGTTTCCTTCAAAGGTACACTCTCTTTCTCTTTGCTCTTCTTCCTGTATACCAACAGCTACACCAGTAATCACCAGTCCATTAAGCTCCTCAAGTTTGCAGATGACACCACCCTTATTGGGCTCATCTTTGGTAGAGATGGGTCAGCAGGTGGGAGATTGGCCATCCTGTGAGCTAATAGGACAAAACAACTTAGAGCTTAAAGTTCTCAAAACAATGGAGATGACTGGATTTTTGGAAGAACACAGCCCCACCCACCCCCATCGCACTGTGTGACTCTCCAGTGGACACTGTGGAGTCCTTCCACTTCATGGGATCCATCATCACCCAGAGCCTCAACTAAAAGCTGAAAATCAGCTCCATCATCAAAAAAACACAACAGAGGATGCTTCCTGCAGAAGTTGAAGAAGTTCAACCTGCCAAAGACACTAGGTGGGTCGTCATTAATCCTCAAATTGCACAACTTGATATTGAGAATGTCAAATACGGCGAGTGGAAACATATCGATTTCGAAAAAAAGTTTTTAAGCTCGCAAGAGGTAGTATTTTGGGTTATTTGAAAAAGCCAAATTGCAATGGAAAACCTTTTTTTTTCACTTTTATAGGTCACATGATGTAGTACAAAGAGTGTCAGTAGGAACTGGCTCCCTCAAGCACAATTGTGCATTGCCATAGTGTTTTATCAACATTTCGAAAGTATCGCTACCGTTTTGTGCAAACAGTAATGGAAACCCGCCTAGTGATGGTGCACTTGAACACTGCCCACGTTGAGTCCAACCTCACATCCTACATCATCATCTAGAACACTGCAGCCACTGCCAAGGGCAAAGACAGACTGTATCGTATCACTCACTCTGCTGAGAGGGAGATTGGCTGCAATCTGCCGGCCTTCCAGGACCCAGACGCCTCCAGAACCCTGAGGCAGGCAGATTGTGTCCGATCCTGCCCACCCTGGCACAAATTGTTTTTTTAGCACTCCCCTTTGGCAGCAGGTCAGGTCCATCAGGACCAAAACCTCACACCATAAAAACAGCTTCTTCCCATCTACAGCTGATTTTATCAACAAGGCCCAACAAGGGATCCCAACTGGCACATGCTCTTAAACCACCTCAATGCTATTCTCATATGTCTCTTAGCATAAAAACTGATAAAAAAAGGATACAGCTAGCAAGGCTCTCTCCAAAGGTAACATAATCTTCCTAACTTTAATCTAGAACTTACTAATTAACACATTATATCTCAATTGTATAATTTGTACAAAGGCTTAGGTGCTAACAGCTTGTGGTTTTATGGGCAAAGTGGTTCTGAGCTTCTCATCTTACCCTTCATACAAGAAAGCTAATGAACATATTTCCCAAATGTCTAACCAATGCTTTAACATATACCCAGTTTTTGAAAGATAGACGCACATATGCATCTAAGGCTAATGACGACCAACCCTGGGATAACCTTTCCTTCATTATGTAAATCTGGTATCTTCTCCATCCCTACAGGGAGAAACATCCCTTTACAAAGATGCTTTAAGTACTTTGACTATTTTCTTTTCTCTCATTTTGTAAAGCACTTCTAAAGATCAAACTCTCACATACAGTAATGCTGTTTCCAGTGAACATCATAACTAATTAAAGTTTTATTTTTTTTCTTCTTTGAATGGAAATTTCTTGAATGTATCATTATAACTAATTGGGTGCTATCTCGCTCAATGGTGTAGACTGCAGACATTCCTAGGGTGTATTGAGGCTCATTTGGTTTGATAAATATTACAACTGGCTTGACAAGCGAGACTTCCAACACATAATTGTCTTGGAGCTAATTAAAATAAAGGAAACAGTTTACATTACACAACTAACTAAAACTTATTTGATTATTTCTGTTAATGCTTGAAATAATTGGATAACCTTGACTCAACCCAAACAAACATTGTGCGTGGGTTCAGGCAGTAATGGGTAGAGTGCTGTGGCCATGTAAGGACAATACAGTCTAGAAACAAACAAAGGGAAGCACAACAAACTACAATGCTGCATGAGAAGTGCATTGTCTGAGAATGGTTTCAATGGAATACAAAGCCTGTATCACCGTCAAATATTTGCTTACTGGGATGGGATGGCACTCGAGAGTGCAGCAGCCACGCTGCACTGTAAACTATCCACATTTTCCTCCTGTGACATAATCTCAAAGAATGGAAAACCAAACAAGGCCACTGCAATAGCTCGCAGTGTCAATTACAGTCTGGAACGGCAACATCAACAGGTGGTGTAGGTGGTTGTTTGAGGAGGACAGATTCGGAGCTGGGGGAGCGGGAGGAGGTGGTGGCGACTGTTTTGACTCATCTCCAGAAAAATCATTAGTCACAAGTCATTAGTAAGCCTCCCCTGAGAGATCTACTGTAGTGTAGTCTAAACATGGCTGCTGTCATATGCCGCGCTGCACACTTACTCCCATTTCCCTGCCTCATTACTCTGCTCTGCCTCCCTGCCTCTTCTCTTAATATGTTCCAACCCTAATTATGCAAATGAATCCACTTTACCTTCAACATTAAAACTCTAATATGTGTAGATACCTTCAGGCACACTGGTGGAATTCCTGCCCAAGTCCTCGCCTGAAAGCCAAGTGAAGACGAGCGCGAACCGATAGTGCTGCTGTCGTTTTGCTGACGCCCACATTGATCCGTGTTTACTGAGGCGAAAACTTCCACTGACATGTTTAGCTTTCATGAGCTCGATCTTTGAAAAGAGACATTCCTTGTTACTATGTAAGATTGCCATTCGATACACTGATACGGTAAAATATGAGACAATGGCAGATGTTATAACAAATGAGAAACTAGAGTTATCAATTACCATCCAGCAGCACAGAAGATCTACAAAATCTGCACACTTTTAAGGTGGACACCAAAGATAAGTGTTACCTATTCAATTTCTGACCAGATATCTGGCCAGAAAATGATTTGTTTCCTGGATATTATGAAGACGCAGAGAAGTTGACCTTTGACCTTTTGGACCTAAAATGTCCTCACTTCATTGTTTTATCCTATAAGACATTTGTGTGAAATTGTGTCATAATTACATATGAATTGTTAAGTTATGGCCAAAAACATATTTTGTGAGGTCACACTGACCTTAATTTTGACCTTTAACCCTTTGAAACCTGGACTGCATTCACTTTTCTTGTCTCGCATTCAGACACCTTATTAAGTATTTAAAGATTTGAACCCAAAGCTAATTGGTTTGATGTCCTCCTAAAAAACACAGGAAATAGGCAATGAGCAACTTGGCAAAAAAAAGTCCTGCAAATTCAGATATAAAATTATGTTTTGGAATTATTTTCACGACATTTCCTTGTTGTTTTACTCTACTACTTTACTTTTCTTAACCTCGTCTTCTTCTTTTTTGTCCTAATTTCAATATTTTTTTAAAAAAACATTTTACTAGTTTCTTGGTAATTCTTGGGTCATTTAATTCTAATCACTTAATTCTTGAGTCCTGTTGGATGTTTCTGCCAAATTTGAGGAAACTCTCTGAAGGTCTTCTTGAGATTTCACATTCATGAGAGTGAGATGGATGCAAGGTCACAGTGACCTTGACTTTTAACCACCGTATTCTTTTGAAAATATTTGAAGAAATTTCATCAAGGCATTCTTGAGTTATTGCATTCATACGAATGAGATATGGATGGACGTACGGTAAAACGAAAGGATGGACAGACACCCTGTAATATAGTGCCTCCACAGAGGCATAAAAACCCCAAAATAGGAAAAAAAAAATATTGGATCTTCAATGACTGTATGCATCTGGAGGAAAGTTTTACCTTGAGAGCTACACAACAAACCTCACACAGCTAATGATCAAAGTGTTAACAGTTACAAATTGCTGTTACAACCATGATTACTCTGACAACAAGCTGTCTTTATAAAGGCAGGGGAAGCACCTCTGTTTTCCCATTCCGCCTCGCTTTTGTGTTTTGAGCTTGCCATCATGTGGGAGGTTGAAAGCTGCAAAAATTGCTCCTGATGACGCACATGCAGCAGTGACTAGAAGAGGATTTCCCAGGCATGAACCAAAGTGGTGCTGCAAAAGAAAATGTCATTTTATGTAAAAAAGAGGAGCGCAACAAAAGCCCTGCCTGCACACCCACACACAATCTGCTGCTGCACGGTATTCCTGCTGCTGCTTTTTTGTTTGTTGAGGAGATAATAGAACTCACAGACGCTCTGTGGGGTACAATCATTTTATATGGCAATTATGTCCAAGACAAATTAACCCCAGGGCACTTAAAAAGTCTATAACTATTTAGTGAGTTGTCTGCGTAGGATACTAACAGCACAGGGAGTTTATGTAACAAACTAATTGTGTTTAAAGTCCGAAGGAGAAGAGTTTGACTGAAATATTGCAAGGAATACTTTCCATTTACATTATACTATGGTCATGGACAATGCATTTCTCACTGGCAGGCGTCTTTTATTTCATATTTCATAACACTTCAAAAATAAACAATAAACAGTTTTTACAGTTGATCTACATCAGTGTGCATTGGAGCCCAACTCATAGTGAATTTCTGAGGGCAAATCCTATACCAGTATTTGAGAGTTAATAAAATTCTCATAATAACACATTGGTGGACATTAAAAACCAGTGTGACAAAGCAGGATGTTTTACAGTAAATAGCTAATGTATTACAAACTCTGCAACACAAACTTTAATCAAATTGTAAAACTATGCCATGCTGATCAAATATAAACCAAGATTCTGGTACTGTACTGTCTAGTTCTCGCCTAACATGTTTCAGAAACATATTTTATTGCCCGGTTTAGCTGCAATACAAAAATTTGTGAATAGGAAGTGAGCACTGAACTGTTTCCTGTATTGTAAAATACCAGAGACAATAAAAACTGAGAAGCACATATCAAATATTCTGTTACTGTACTGCATATATATCAACTAAAATATCTTCAGAAACATATTTCAGTGCCCTGTTTAGCGTTAATATGAGAATTTGTGAACAGGAAGTGGGCGTCAAAATGTTTCCTGAATTGTAAAAAAAAAGTCTGAAAATACTGAGATCAAACCGTAAAACTAAGCAGCATTGATCAAATATTAACCAAAATTATGTTACTGTATTGCCCTTTTCTTGCCTAAAATGTTTCAGGATCATATTTCAGTGCCCTGTTTAGCTGTGATATGAGAATTAGTGAATAGGAAGTGGGCACCATACTGTTTCCTGTAATGTAAAAAACTGGAAGGCAAAAAAACTGAGATCAAATAGTAAAACTAAGCAGCGCTGATCAAATATAAACCAAGATTAAAATACTGTACTGTCTATTTCTCACCTCAAATGTTTTAAGGAACATATTTTAGTGCACTGTTTAAGTGATTTTGAGATTGTTTGTTACCAGTTTGCGGCCATATTATTTCCTGTGTGGAAATGGAAAAGCTCACATTATGTCACCCACCAGTGGGAGCTTTTCTTGGTCTGATGCAGTGCAGTGCATTCTGGTAGTTGCGAGTTTTCTACCTCTTGAGAATGCAACAGTTCTTTTTCTCGTTTTGATCATTTAGCACCAATATCAAAAGTATTATGCATATTTCTGCTGCATAGACCCTGATCATTATCAACATAATCTTTATCACAGCGTGGAAAAACAGCTCTCAAATCAATGCAGTCAGCTCAATTGAGCTGATGTGACTCAACGTGATTAATGGAGAAATAATGTGACATCTCTCTAACAACTTGAGTCAGGGTCAAAGAGAATTACCCTATGCTAAGCGATTCAAGTTCCTTGCTTCTGAATTAAACCAGCCTGAACTGCATTACCCCTCTAACTTGTCCGCCATCAATCACCCAAATAACGCAGGTACCCACTCGCTCCATCAGTCTGAGCCCCATCCATCCTTCCTCTCTTCCTCCTCTTCTAGATCTCTCAGTAAGCCAGTGGAACTCTTTGTATCCTCCACACCTGTCCACCGGCCACATTCCATCTCAATTACTCACTCTGTCACTTCTCAACTCTATCACAAGTCACCCTCCTCTTTCCACTCCTCATTCATTTTTACCCCTAAGTCTATAACCCCCATCTCTATCCTCATCCATCTCAGCACTTCCTATCATTGTTCCTTCATTAACACTGCCAGCTCAATCACTACAATTTTTCATTTTACTGTACTTTCTATTATTCGTATATTCTGCAAATGCAGCCCAGTTTCTACAGTTGGCAATATTTTTTACAAGCTGTCATGAGTGCTATTTTTATTGATCAAAAAAAGCACAAAAAGCATCGATCTGGAAAAACAGACGACTTGGCCGCTCAGTTGAGCAAATCTGATTTGATTTGTAAGGAGCAGTAAGCTGCAAAATCTTCTTTTTTTTTTTTTGTCCCAACAACTTTGGTGCCAAGTGCTCACTGTGGTGTTTGTACTGAATTTCCATGAAATCATGCCCATTTGTGTTTATCTCAGACAACCCGCTGCGGCTGCTGAAAAATTAAAACACATTACTTCCTCTACACCAGGCTTTGCCAACACCAAGAATGAAAGAAATTCACAGACTTTTGTTTCATGTTAATTGGTAAAAAGTAATCAAACAAGCAATCATATAATAATATTGTAAGGTATACATTAATTGGTTAATTTAGTTTGAGAATGTAATATAGAAAAAAATAATGAATGCTGGGAGCTATCAATTATCTCTATGATAGATAAGTGAAGTTAAATAGCTCTACAGGCCATCAAGCAGGACATCAAGAGACAGCCAAGGGTGTAATAAATGTCTTCGAGTTAATAAGAGTTTCAGACTAAGCCACACAGCAGTGATCAGACTCATACATTACAGGACACATCCGTATCAGAGATTGAAAAGATTTCTATAACTTTCTGCAAGTTTTGTTCTTGATAAAACATACTGGTTCTTTCAAAAATGTCTAAAGTTTTTGGAAGAAAATCAGAGGAATATAAGATCTCATCCCACCTCTTTAACTGAGCCCTGCAGACATAATGTTAAGCTTGTATTGAACAGGTAAGAGAGATAAGTTATTATTCTTCAGAATTTCATAAAACAAGCCTCTTTTATACCACTACTGGTCTGCATTTTTTTAGCAACACCCATTCAACATAGTGTCATTGTGTAATTACTTTTCAATATACATTTGATTGTTGGTGGTGGGGTCTGCCATTCCTTGCTTGATTTGAATTGCGTACAAATGTCAGATATTTATAGGAAACAATGCTGCATATAAATCAACATTACTGTTACAGTCCTATCCAAGCTGTATTGAAGGAGCTCTATATGAAATTTAGATTGTATGAATGTATGAGACATGGAGGTGGCTGAGTTGGCGGCTAGCAGCTAACGGTGCTAACTCCATAAACAGCGCTTTAACAATGGCAAGAGTGAGAGCTTACGGAGCTGACCTGGGGGAACCGCAAAGTTGCCTTAGTGCTAGGCTTATAAGCAACAATGCTATACCAATATCACTGGTAACCACTGTATGTGTGCAGTGCAAAGAAGTGGAGATGCAAATCATGGTAAAATGCTATATTAATGCTCTGAATGTTGCATAAAAACCCTTTAAGTCACTTCTATTGCAAAGAGAACATGTCCTATTATTAAACAACACTTACTGGTTGTTACCAGCATTTACCTATGATGTTATAGAATACACCATGACTGAAATCTTAAGGACTATTAATTCAAAGAACACAGTTGGGTGTTCCCGACTCCAAGATGTATGTAATCATTCAATCAACCTTTTTGATGGGTGCTTTGACCCAACATTCATATCTTGGGAGAAAAGTAGCAATATAAATGTAAATGTAATGCAATTTTCCTGATGTTACCGTCAATTCAGACTAAGTAGGGTCAATTTTTAGCCATGTAAGGTTGCCTTAGTCATTTAATTGAATGGCGAACAGCTGCCAAACTGGTCAGAGTTCCACTTGCTGCTCTCAGCTGGGTGATGAAAGAATGATGATAAATGAATAAATCCCAAGGTTAATCTCAGCATTTATTATACAGTACTGCTGTCGACCCTCATGTCCTTGATGTTAAAACTTCAACAAAGCCCTTTCTGGATCACAGTCATGGATAAAACTAATGCAAAACAATTCCACTATACAAGGTCTTTCGACTAACACATAAACAGAAGCTGAATAAATCTTACTCTATCAAGCACCGCTCAACATCTGGCTATTTGTTTGCCATCTGTGCATGGACTAAAGTGGTGTTGTAGCAAATGGGAGCTTGTTACAGTTATTGCTGTACACCTGTACAACCTAATGCAATCTGATGCAAGAAATGTGACATTTGTGAAGCTTATAAAATTCATTTTTGTTGACATTGACAGAAAGGTTTCAGCCCTATGGTCACAATTGAAGATTTTGTTTCTAATGATGGCACTACATTACACTACACTTGCAATAGAATTTTTGGCAACCATAGGAATGATGACATTATGGATATACTGTATGGTTTTGTTGACAATGCATTGCTTATGTTTGGATGTTATGTTGGATAGGTAGAGCACAGCAGAGGGTTGTAGTGAAATATATGAATGGATAGAAACTGAAAGGAGTGACCTCATGGTAATAATAAATGAAGCAGTAAAAGACAAGAATGAAGTAGTCTCCATGAATAAACAGTGCTATCCCAGATATGTGGTGGTAAGATTATACTCTAATCTGATATTACAATGTGAACTATGGTATTTTGATACATCTGATACACCAAATGTGTTTAAGTTACCTGCTGGTATCATGAGAGTAATGCCAATGCAAAGCCAGTGACAACTTTTTTTTTGTTTTCCTAGACACACAAATTAAACAAAAAGGGCAAGAGAAACTTCTGCATAGGGCAGGTGGTGGTTGCGGTTGATGGGTAAAACAAACATGGACTGTCAGCCAGGAAATGTCATTTTTTAGGAGGAAATAGTTGGTGTGACAGGTGATTGTGACCAGCCTTCTGAAGAGATGTGACTGAATACTGTCCTCTTATGTCGTCTTCTATCAAACTGATCAGAAGACATGACAGACAGACTCATGAATGATATTATCACAGCGATATGATGTCATGGAAATCATCAAAGACTTATTTTTTTCCCAACAACCTCTGACATAAGGTCCATTGATATTTTGGCAAGGGCAAGTTGAGAGGGTTTAACAGGCCGTCTGAGCTCTGCCGCCCCCGTCTTCCCATCAGAACTTTCATAGGGGAGGAGACTTTATTGTCTAAATGTCAATAGAAGGTTAGCAAAATCTTGTTAAGGAGTGAATATCAGATGCAATTATACAGGAGGCTTGAGGCAGACCTCTGTGCCTCTCAGCCAAGGTCTAATTACATAGAGCAGGTTTGGCTGTGTTTGATATAATTAAGAGGTAGAAGAGAGGCTGTGTCACTGATGAGGACAGAGATCAGAGCATCAGGCACAACCTGTTGATGAAGTACTATCATCCAAAACACTTCACTATTTTATTTTGGTAATTTAATGCAGACAATAATTTTTCTTAATATTATAGTGTGTATGCAGATGCTGGCTTGTCTAATGAAGGATGGGGTCTAACCTTGAATGCATAACAGAGTTGTCTCTAATACATTACTGTTACTTGCAAATGAAAATCTAAAAAACTCTAATGTACCTGAAAGACAGATGAAGTGAGACCCATCAATATCATGGAAAAGAAGCAGCGCATAAAAAGCAGTTATTTCTTCAATCCATTTTCCTTTTCGCTCATCCCTCCTTTCCCTTGAATTATTTAATTTTAATACAAGCTGCGTAAGTGCTGGCTCTGAAATAGCTCAGACTTCTAAAAACAGCCAATGAGGGCACCAAGTTACCAAAACCCACTGAATGATTTATGGATTTCTGTAATAATAAGCGAAGGCTGATGTATTTTGAGGGTCTGGATGGAGACACTGAAACAAGGCTCTTAAAGTGGTCTAGACGGAGGTTTTCTGGGAGACAGTCAAGAGACAAAACATAACTTAACAGACGTTGTGGCCCTAAACCGCGGTTGAACTCTACTGGGTCAAACATACACTGTAGGATGTAAATATTGGTATTCAGGTAGCTTCAAACAACACAAACTTTCTTGCATTACATATTCTCCTAGCTACCTTTCCACTACTCAGTCAGTGGGTGCGTGTCCACTTCAATATATTTGTATTTTCATGCTTCCTTACAATTTGCACCGGCTCCGTCAGAGCATAAGAGTGAAGAAAACCAAAGCTTATGTGCTGCGGGGCGAGAAGGCAGGAAGGTTCCCATTGTGCTTTCCTCTTCTCCAGCAGATATAAATAACTTTGTCTGCAATGGGAGGCACAGGCTGATGGTCCATCACTGCAAATGAGACAAAAGTCTAAGGCTAATTTAATGCTATGCCATTGGTTTAAAATTAAATAGTCTTCCAATGTCTGAAGAGAAAGAGAGTAGTGAGAGAGTAGTGTCAGGAGTCTGGCTTTATGGGGCTAACAAAGACGTAATGTTGTTGATACAAGGCATTACTGTTATATAGAACCCTACTGGCTGCAAATGTGGTCATTTTCACAACGTAGCAGGAGTATATACATTTGTGTGGGATTTAGAATGTATAGATGAGGTAATAAAAACATATTTGATATACAGTGTATGGAAGCTATTCTGATGCCAGCTGGGCTGGCAGTATGGACCTATAGGGATGGAAATTCCGCTGAGTTGGTGAGTTTGTCCAGCACTTTGATCCATTCGAAGAGCATTTTATAGGACTGATATAATGCATATAATCTGTGATGATTTCAATTAGCAATGAACTACAAAATATTAAGAACATATAGATATTGGAATTGGAAGATGAAGGAAAAAAAAACATATTTTTATAAAAAGTAATTAACACCTGTTCATACGAGAAAGTATACATAAAGTTATAATATCTTTATAGGAGTAACTCAATATTAGTTTGAGACTTCATACAAAGTTGGCGACTATTCAACAGCTCCAGGAACGAGGCGGAGGAAATGGATGGCCTGGGAGCCTGGGGGTTTGCTGGTAGATTTAGGGAGTTGAGGAGGAAGTTTTTGGAAGGTAAAACTACCAACGGACATTTTGGCTGGTTGCCAGGGCATGGCAAGCTAACGACTATCAGGATGTGCCACTTCCTTTCCAGAAGCACAGCTACAGGCTACAGCAAAGCTACAGTTAGGGTTTTTTTTTGTTTAAATTTAAAAAAAAATGGGGTAATAGCTGCGCCCGAGTCTTTTCGGGAAAATTTGGCTGTTCATTCTGGCATCAAATATTGGTGACATTCTTATGCAAACACAAATCAACAAGCAACAAGAAACAACAAGCACTATCAAGGTCAGCAAAATAATTAAGGTCATGTCTATATATCAAATTATATGTCAAAATGCAATAATTGTGACAGGCCTAAATATCGCTACGAACAGACATTCATGGTTCCCAGGGATGGATCCCGTAGACTCCCCTGACTTCTATTCTAGTTTCTAAGTTTCTCAACATCTACTACATGGATTGGCCCCAAATCTTGTCCACACATTCATGGTTTCCAGGGGATGAATCCTCGCGTCATAGGTGATCCTTTTTTTTTTTTTTTAATATCTCTACTGCATAAAAGAGGTTCATATTTGTGGTTTTAACAGCATCTCTGGTTTACCGTGGCAGCATGAGGATGTCCGTCTTTTACAACATATAAATACCAAATAAAATTACAGGGGTGCCTTTGTTATAAATTGAATCTAAAACACTCAGTTAGAAGTTACGGATGTAAGTCACTGCACTTCTAGAGGAGCTACAAACCCCCGATGACCCATATAAAGCTGGTATAACATTTGATTTTTTACTACAGCAGCAGTTGCTATTGCATAGACATACATGGCAACTGCTAAAGTGCCTTTCAATCAGGTATTTTTTAGTGACTAGTAGTTGGTATTTGTGCTGCTGGTTCATAGAAATGTCATTATTAAAAATGAAAGCAAAGAAAAGCTACTTGACAGCTAAAAGCTTCCGCTTGCTGGGAATTTCTGAGTTACATGAGAGCTTCAGAGTTGCTTCACATCTAAAAATCTGGGGCTAGGGCCAAGGTAAAAGGTTACCCATTATATGATGTGGGAGGAAAGAGCCAGTTGGTATTAAAAGAAAAAAAAATCTATTGGATCTAACATTGCCATATCTAATCATGCAACAGCAAGTTAAATTGAACTGGTCTCCGTTACTGCATGTCAGTCAAATAACCTGGGAGTGGGAGTAAACATGTCTCTTGGGTGATCTGGACTTATATTTTCTTATCATCTGATCCACTACCCTGACTTCGGTGTAGTGTGAGAGGAGTCTGACTGGCAATGCATATTAAGTTCTGCATGGACGCTCCTGCCCATGCAGCATTACACCAAGGCATGCAGACATGCGTGACAGACAAGCGCAGGAGTAAGACAAAAATCTCTCTGACAGCATGTCTGCTAAGTCTACTGAGGGCTGACAGCCGAGCCCAGACTGCATTTCTCAATGCGGCCTTAACGACTGCTTAAGATGTTCTGTGTCTCTTTGTGCCCGTCGGATTGGCTCAGCAAATTTTCTGGAAGTTTGGATTCAGTCGAAAGCAGCAGAGATGCCAAGACTGAGACATCTGGCCCTTTTCCTGGCACTAACACATGCAAGCGTCTCATGTGCTAGTGCTGCCCCAAGAAGTCTCACATGCCTAGATTACAAAGTGCATCGCTGTCAAGTATCACTTCGTATATCAATATCTGTGCATTGTGCTATATAGTAAAATGTTATTGTACATTCAATTCAAATACAGTTACTGATGACAGTAATAATTTAGCTTTGAGACCTTTGTTTGCCAGAATGAATGGCACACATAAGATGCAGATTGTAGAAAACTACTGAAAAACAGGAAAACTACTATGGTACAAAAACAGCTGTGCAGTGCAACAACAGTTTCCCTGCGGTATTTCTCTGTGAGCCTCTTGCAGCTATCACTGCTTGAAACAACTGCAGCTTAAAGTTGTTTCGAAGAAGATTACGTTTTCATCAGGACAGTGACCCTTAGCACTGAAGCTGTGCTGTTTCTACCTTAACACCAAGGGGGATCAAAGAGTGTTGAATCAAACTATTTTCCCAGACCACAACTTCAAAAACTTGGAAGAGGTCAAATATCCTGTAATATCAAGAGATTCTCCAGAGCATTTTTTTATTTTTTATTTTCAGTTGACTCATTCTTTTTGCTCACTGGTTCAATATATTACACAAAGTTACAGATACACTCAGATAAACTTCTTAGTAGAACTAAACACTGCCCTCAGATATATAATGTCCTTCCAGCTCACAGTGCCTCACACGGTTTTAATATTCAAAATGGGGGCGTTTTAAGTAATTTTCATTTTCAAGTATTCACATTAAAATGTTATTGTATTATACAGAGTACTCAAGTTCTTGCCAAAATAAAATCTAATGAAAGAAAAGGAACGTAAATTGTCCAAGAATAAAGAAAAAACAAGCATGATTTGATATTTATCTACTGAACAACCAAGCTTCACTTTCTCTATAAATCCAAAGTTAACATAATTAAAATGAGCAAACCATCAGTTACTTCCATTACATAAATTAGACCCAACACTAAGAGACCATCTCTGGAGCAACTAACAGTTCAATGTTTATCCCTAGCACCACCCCCATTAGAACGAGCCAACATCCTAACCCTAACTATTTGGATCTGGGTTATTTTGGTCAATTACTTAAAAGTATCGAGTACCAATTGGTGACCCCCTTAAGTACCACTTAAAGTCTCTACAAAACCAATGGGTGGGCGCAAACGAGACCAAACAATGCTCGGATCATGAATATTCTTCCATTCTACCAAAAAAAAAGTAGAATTGTTTTCAGACAGAGTTCAAACTGTGATCACTGACCCTGGAATAGAAAGCACAGAGAAATTTCTGCAAAGAAAAGAAACACCTTGAAAACACTACCACACATATGGTCCTCAGTGTGAGTAAAGCTATTTTGGCATTGTAACATGGCCGTTAGTGACTCACTTCCTCTGCCAACAGTTTTCCTTCAGATCCGTGGGGTGAAGCTTCTGACCTTAAGGTCAAAAATCCAAGTTTAAGATTCTTCAGAGATGAGAGACCAAAATAAGTACTGGATGCTGCTACGGTTGCTGAAGGTAACAGAGTCCTAAATAAACACCTAGGGAGCACTAAGCACTAGATTTTATTTATTTTTTTAACCTCCTACTGAAGTGTGTCGGAAAAATAAACAATCTCACAGTATTCTCCAAAATCTGTTACTGCAGGCATGTGAGCCATTCAGTGAAGGGGCAGCTCAAGGCGGGATGCAGATGTTTGAGTTATTTGTTTCATCGCTTGGTGACAGCTGATATCTGGGACTTCTGTTCAACCACAGAGACACACAGAGAGAAACTGTGAGGAAACGCACCCAGTATGATGAATGAGTGAGACAGGAACAAGATTAGGAGTAGTCCACTGAATAAATGAACAAATTAATGAAGTGAGAAAAAAAGAACAGGCGGCTCGACGTTGCCAACGCCAACATGTTCCTCTCCTTCTAAATAAAAAGTGCTGCTTCTAAGAATAGCTGCACTCGCCTCTGGTTACGGGCTGCGATCGCCATCATCATTAGCACCCTCATGGTGTGATTCTCAACATAGCACAAGTTGCAGTGTGACTGTGGGGGATGATGGTATGTTGCTACCTTGTCCTGCTTTGTTCACAAGATTCTGACATCCCTCTGGCGGTATTTCACTCAGTGCTTGGGACTATATTACAGTTAAATGTACCCTCTTTTGTGCCTGGCATTTAGATGCATCATGGGGGAATTGATAATATTCAAGTCGATGCAAAACCTGGGGTAAAATTCAGCAGCGTTAAGTGTACCGGGCGCTCAGAAGTAGTCATAGCTGCCTCAGCTGCCACAGCTGAGTATAGTTTCACATACCCTGCAGCGATGATATGCTGGTGCAGGTATGGGTAACTTGCCAAGGAGATTTGCAATAACAGCTCATCACTGTGCTCAGTCACAATTTGTCACACTTAGATATTTTTTTTTCCTATCAGATTTTGTGGCTATGAGGATCTGTAAGAAATAGACCTACATTTTGGGAAATACATTCATACCCAAGGCATGCTGCACTTTCCCAGGAATGTAACTACATGGGCTGTCAACCATTATTTTTTTACTATTAACTGCAGAATTTCTATAATTAATCACAATTATTTTTTCAATTCTATTATTTTGCCTTTCAAAACAGCTTGGAAGTCCATGTTGACAAAGTAACTGAGTAATCAAATGACAGCAAAACACTGCATGGGATTAGGATAAAGTGGACATGTCTGTAAAGGGAAGACTCATTGGTACCCAAAGAACACATTTTCACTCCTATCTGAAGGTCAGAGGTCAAGGGACCCTGTGAACTGGCCATGCTGTTTTCCATAGACAAAATTTAGCCTAAGTTTCCCAAGAGACTAGCATGACATGGATTCTCAGCCCAGTAAAGCCTCTTAAAGACAGGAATGTCAGCCGATGCTTATGCGATTAAAAAAAATAAATAAATAAAATCAATGTGTAAATTACAGATCTAAATCCCATTGCCATTGATGCATTAATGCTGACAGCACATGTCTCCGCTACGCAGACCCCCTGTTCAGGAGTGTAAGCTGAAAAAACATTATGTGCCTTTTATTTACTTTATTTTCACAAATAAGAATTAATAAATTGGGATGGCAATAAAATTGCCCAAAGATATCATTTGAAGGCTAATTTAGGCCATGCAAAATGGCATTGGCTTATGCTAGTAATGTTAGCATATTGTATTTGTAAAGAAAACAAGTCTAGCAAAAGACAGTTGTTGTGTCTGTGAACTGTCACTAATTCACTAAATGTTGCTGTTACGTAGATATTTATAGATATTAGGTTTATATTTTTTCAGACTCTCCTGACATTTCACCAAGGTCTATGGTATACGACAGTAAGTGTAAGTGGCAAGTTCACCACTTTCCACAGGCTCTTTTGGCTTTTATAGTCTAATAAATAAAAAAAAATAAACTCACAAAATGTCTAGAAATGAAATTTTCTTAGTCCTATATTCCTTATTAAACAGAAAAATAAAATATAGAAAAGTTTATTTTTAAAGTCTATGCTCTATCCAATTTTCTCTAGCACCCAAACAAACTTTCATGGACTTTTTTTTGGCCATTATATTATTTGTTTATATTTGTATTAATTTTCCAAGGGTATAAGGATAGAGGGTGTTTTTTGTACACATTTTAAAGACCTTCGAGACAGACTCTGGGCTAAATCAATAACCTTGACTTCCTATTGGTTATATTAACATTTCAATCACAAAACTTCAAAACTAAAATACAGAAATGTGGAAATGAAAAGATTCTCTGTGCATATCCCCGCAGTATTCAGCTGAGAGACACATTGGTTCTTTCTGATGCTATAACAATGTTTCCTGGCTGTCTAATCAACCTGCAGACATTTTTCATCTGTGGCCGCTGTTCTAAAGATAATTTGGGGGGATAGTAGTTCGATGACTGACAGCAAAATGTTTTAAATTTTGGTTTACGCCATTCTAATTGAGATGCAGGGTCACCTTTATGCCCCAGAAAGAAAAAACATCTACGTGTGGAGCTGAGTGTGGAGGGTATAGCCAACCCTAGCACCATGGGAGTTTGGTCTATTATCAGATCAGCAGTAGTCAATTTCTTCAAGTGCTTTTCTCACTTCTTTTGTCCTCTCCCTCTCTTGTAACTTTGCAACAAAACAGACATTCAAGTTGGTTAAGCAAAGAGGTTCATTCTCGACCTTGCAACACATATTTGTGCTAAAATATTCTTAACAGTGTTGCCTTTTAAGGTTATTTTTGGTGCTTTTGACCACATCTGACCTTGAACACCTACATGCTGCAGGCAAATGCCCTGGAAAAGAGACTGAATGAACACCAGAAACAGACAATATCCATCCATGAACCCCAGACCCAAAGTCATGGACAAGAGTCCGTGTATGACCAGAGAATAATCAAGGAGGGTTGTAATATCTGACACCAGAGACCATCTTTGAACTGAAGCAGGGGTTAGTACCTGCCCCCAAAAACAACTACTGGTCATCACATGATTGAAATTTCCATTTTTAGATCACATGATTCTATTTGCTGACAGATGTCATACCATGGATATATTGACAGCTGCTCAGTAGCACAGGAAGCAAGAAAAGCACTTTTTCCGCGTTATGAAAGTACTCAGATTATGAGGCCCATGAGGTTTGCCCATTAGAGACTTTTGGCGACCGAGCACAGCCGAACAAGCGAGTAACTTCCGCCGACGGAGCGATTGCCTTCCGGTTTAGCGCTTTGCTATCTTGAATGTTGAAGGTTTTATTTTTGCTGCTCTTTTAGACTTTCCAGATGTTATTGAAATGGATGGCTTAAATCTATATGGTGAACTAAGTCATTTTGCGGGACTTTTGAGGCTCACAAAAAAATCCACTGATTTACAGACATCTCTTTGCCAATGTAAGTCAATGGGCAAAAAGTATTTCTGGGCCTGTGGGCATCACGTCATGGACCTGGATGATGTAATTCCACTTTTGGCCACTATGTAAAATTTGCTTTAGAGCCTGGTGCACCTTCTGGGGGCTTTCGTCATACAGCCGAAGCTCCAAAAGAGCTAGTAAGTAAACCTTAAGTTTAGAATCTTCCATCAGAAATTGAAGTTATTGTACTGATTAACATACAGTGGTACCTGTAGAAAAGATGACTGCATATGAAACATAATGACCTGCCCAAACTGTGAATATAATCCCACTGTTTTACACAGTATTTCAACATACAGTATTTTTCATCCAATGTCATCAACAGAGGAGATGATAGTGACTCAGGCATTCATCTGCTCCCAGGACACAGTTTGACATGCTTCCATTGCTCATAGCAAGAGCAGCTGACGAGGCCAGAGTATCACTTGGGAATTTGGGTCAGACTTTTTTCCGAACCTTCAGAAAACCATAAGAAAAACATTAAATATTTGTTTGACCATGTGGACAGGGGGTTTGGAATAAAGTTATGAAATTTGCAGGGATCATAACTCTCATTTTTAAGAACATATGACATTGTAAAAAAAATCTTTTTGACAAACAGTAAGTCTGCCATTTGGGATTCTGTGATTTTGCTTCCATTTCATGAACAAATGTTTAAGGTCTTTAGGATGCACAAAAACTCTTTGCACCGCCATTCAAAACTAGTAATAAACTCAGTATGCTAGTTTAATTGGGTTTAGCGACAGGGCTCTATGCTGCCCTCCACCTACTTTTAGTTCTTAAAAACATTTTTGACATTTTGGGTATACTCAAAAACTGATGAAACGAGGTGTGAAAATGTACAGTGATTGGCTTTATGTGTGTTTGTTGGACTATACAGTGTCACCTGAAGTGTGGAAGGTCTCAGTTGGGGCAAAGCTACTCTGGAATTCACAAAATATGGTACGTACATTCCTTTATGCCTTACGTGTTTCTTTTTCTCAGTTATGTTTTCTATTACCACCTTTGCTGGAGTGAAGGGATGTATTTTTCCTGTTCTGAGTAATAATCCATCTTCACTGAGCCTCCTAAATGTCATGGACTTTATCACTACAGTGGCTGGTATATTAACAAAAGCTACTTTAAGTTGTCTTACAAGACTAATATGTTTACTGCTCAGCAAGGTCCCGAAAGGCAAGGCTGCTTATGTCAGAATGTCACTTTGTTGCACATGCTGTGCCAGTTAACATTTTCACTTCTCATTTTAACCCCTCAGTCCTCCACCTCTAAAGTCAATCTGTGTTTGTCAGTCCTTTGAGACTACACCTTGGATTTTACAGCATGGAAATTTTCCACAGGGCTCCCTTGCCATAAATATGATGCTGCTTGTACAAAAACATGACCGTGTTGGCAGCTACTATTTTAAGAGGTTGGCGTTTAAGGCAACACTGCCAATAATTGCAACTGTGGAATTACTCCAGGGGGGCGTTAGGTAGAAAGACAGAATATAGCAAGATGATTCATGAGCTAATTAGTGCTGGCCATTAAAAACACAGTTCATATTGCTAACAAGATGTGGTAAATTTGTCAGGTCTGACAGGCAGTCAAACAGAAATAAAACAGTGGCTGATGGCATCCAAAGATTGGTTTGTTTGCATATGCCAGTTCTTAATGGTATCTCACCCTGACATGCCACTGCTGTTCTATTGGCACGTGGTACATAAAAACAGCATCTCCCTTGTGTTCCACTGGTAGGTACTCTGTAGCTGGTAGCTATAATGCCTGCCAGTAGAAGAGCAGGTCCTCTAGTCATAGTACTATACCACTAACAAATGTCATATAGGGGCATATCATGGTTATATGATGATGAACTGTGGTACCTGCCAGTGAAAGACAAGGGACAGTCAACAATGACATCTCATTTGGAATTGGCAAATTACCACAAAAACAAGGTGACTGAGGGGTTGTGAGAAAAAAACCCTATTTGGCAAATTTTTGATTTGTGAGATTGGGCTGTGTAAATAAAACTGACTTGACTTAACTGGTTTGCCTATTAAATGATGATGTTGCCTGAATGCATTGATAGATGATTAAAGAAGAGGAGAATTTTATCCTTCTCTATGAATACATTATTTTCTTAGTGTTTTTTAATTGAAGTTTTAGACAAAAATGGAACCTTTTCGCCAACAAAACATTAACACTAAGAAATCGAGAGCTTTAGCTGAAATTCTAACATGCTCACAGTGGCAGTGCTAACAGGCTGGTGGGCAGCATCAATGTTATTTTCTTCAGATTATTTTTGTTGCATTTCCCCTTTTTTGATGCAGGACACTTGGTGGTTTGGGGTATTTGATATGCATTAAAGGTCCCAGATCAGAAGACCAGAATGAAACCCAGAATGTTGCAATTAATTAGTATGTATGGTAAACACTTGGCTACCAAGGTGCTCCAGCATGTATAATGTTAACTATTTTCACAATCTTAGATAAGCACGTTAACATTGCTAACTGGCACTAAACACAAAGGACAGCAGAGGCTTATGGGGATGTCATTAGTGTTACAAGGATTTGATCATAAACCAAAGTCATCGATAGATTACATTTTTGACCTGATAGTGGTGCTAGGTGAAAGGTCAAGAGATCAGAGTTAGTCATTCTCTGGGGACCATGAATGTCAAGGCAATCCATCATTAAGTTGTCAAGATATTTCGCCCTGAGTCACAACCCCAAGTTGGCCCCAGAAGAAATGTCAGGGTCAACAAAGACAGTCGGGTTCATTCTCTACGCACCATGAATGGATGTGAAAAATGTAATGAAAATCTATGCAACAGCTGTTGGGACGTTTTATTTTGGACCAAAGTGGTACACCGACTGACAAACCAGTATTGTCATCTCTCAAGCCATGCTGCTCGCATCATCCCATAAGAAAGATCTGTATAGGATGATATACAGTTTCTACTTTGCACTATTTATTGTTCCCCTTGTAACCAGAGTGCACCTATTAACTGCAATTTTCTGCTAGTTATAGAGCTATAAGAGTACCTGAATTATTGGTGGTGCTTCCTATATTTACAGCCACCAGCCCAGTGGGGTCTTGCACATCTGTTTAAGACCTTGCACATGTTTTAATGTATTTTCCTATAAACATGATGAATGATGGTCCAGCGGGTCATGGTTGAGGTAACACCTTTGGCTCATTTTCAGACAGGAAAAGCCCCAGTGTGAGTTAATGTATACACCAGGGCAAGGTGATTCAGAGGCTCACAGGGTTAAAATTAATCCTGCAGCCATGTTCTCACTGCTGTCCCCGAGTTAGCCTCCCTGAAGAGCCTTGAGTGCCCTCACAGTACAACAGCGCTGGTTATGTCACTTTTCCCACCTTCCTCCAATACAATCATGACATAAAAACAAGCAAGCAAACTCATAAATATGCAGACCAAGATATTTGCAGTATGGTCTACATATTTCCCAAGGCTTCGACCAAAACTGAATCCCAGTGCCTGTTTCTAAGACATACTGTCAAAAAGAGGATACATTACTGGATAAGGCCGCAAAACAAACCATCCAGGACCAGAGTTGCAAAAAGATGCATAATAAACTTGACTCATGGTAGCTAATGTTGACTCTCTTCTGCTCATTTCTAGTGAAACAATGCCAAGAGGTGATATTCATGAGTCCCCTGTGTCATGAGATGCTTCAACTCATGAAATTTCATGCAGGTGCACATTCACATGAACCTGCAGGCTTACAATGTGGTCCAAAGCCTCCTGTAGACTGAGATTTTAGCAGTCTTATAAGCTACACTGTGCAACATGGATCTTAATAAACTTGGGTATGACAAGTTTGATGTATGCAGACTGTATGATGCCAAAAACACTTTTGAATCGCAGACTATGTTGTACATCCACTGACGTCAGTATGCAAGAACAAAACGTCATCCGCATACGTCATCCATCTACGCCGCTGTAGTGGTAAAAGCAAAATGTAGACAAACAAATCGAGTCCTTGCTTTAGTGGCAATTATGTGTCAAAAGAGTCAGAGGAAGAGGATGACAATGTGGACAGGGTTGTGGCTGGGGAAAAGAGGCAAACTTGGCACACAAATTTGCGATGAGAGTCTGAAATAAGTCTTTATTAGCATCTATTAGCATTTAGCAGTCACATACTGATTGGTGCATAACTTCATGTGATATTTCTATTGGTTTCTTAGTAGTAGTAGGTCATAACAGCAGTCATACAGTGAGATGGTCATCCACAATTTCTGACACTGTCAGAATTTATTTGAATGGAATTTATTTATAACATCAGGAACTTATCAAACAAAGCCAAGATTGCATTTTTACTTAAAAGATCAAATTATTGAATGGCTGGCAGAAAAAAACACACTCTTTCTAAATTGTGCCTGCCTAAATAATTATATTACACTGACATTTTATACAATGCCAGTAAAATGAATGGATGAACAGGGGAACCTCACAACATCAAGGAGGATTTCAGGAAAGAGCATCTGCGTAATATTGCTGTATTGAGAAAACCAGCCAAGGCCAGTTAAGTCAATGAAAATCTGGAGCATTGATGGTATGCCACCCGGCATTTGTGTGTGGATGCTTGAGATGGCCCAAAATCCCACTGCTATTAGCCAAGAGTGATAGGTGAAATAGGGTTTTTTTAATTACACCTAAACATGAAGAAAAGCAAAGATTCGGGCATCAATAGAGCGCACTGCTGCATATCTGCATGTAAATGACTTCTTAAACGACTCCTTCTGCTGCCACCTCTGTCGAGGGAAACACACCAATGCTGCTCTATACTGGTACAGATCTAACATTTTAAGGTTATCTAAACTTTAAATTGTTATGGCTGAGTCTGTGATCTATTGTGTAAAAGCTGGTGTAGGCATTTGGACCTGCACTAAAGATGAACGATAAAATGGTGGTTGGATAGCGATTTTTCTGTTTATTTTATTATATTTTATTTTATTTTATTTTTTACCAGTTATCAGCAATCTGACAAACATCTGCAGGTGCAGCCATTTTGTTCTAACCAACATGGAAAAACTACCAGATACTCAAGTTACTGTAAATGTGGTCCTGAAAAAAATGCGGATTTTCTATTTTTCCATGGTTTTTTTTCTATCCAATGCTCCATGGATAGGGAATAACCAACAAATACAAATTAAAAATGTAGAAAATTTCCAAATCAAATTTCAGAATGTCCTATTTTTGTTCTGGTCTTTTATAGAAAATTGAACTGAAAAGTGCTATATGAACCCTGATGGGACTAGCTACTACTGGAAGGTGTGACACAGCCCATTAGCACACTGCCTTTTTGCTGTCAAATGGACAATATTTTGCACCTTCTTCTGCCTGCCAGCTCTGAGCATGTCAAAAGCATGTTAAAAGGGTGGACAGCTTCAAGTGCCCCGGCGTCCGCAACACCGAGGGCGTGACATGGGCACTGCATACTGACTCAGTGGTGAGAAAGGCAAAGTGAAGAGTGTATCACCTCAAATGCCTGAGAAATTTCTGAGTATCCCCTCATATACTGAGTGATTTCTACTCCTGCACCATTTAGAGTGTTCTGACGGGGAACATCACAGCCACGTAAGGAAACAGCACTTAACGCAACCACAAGGCCCTGCAAAGAGCGGTTCATTCAGCTGAGCACACCTTAGGCTCTGCTCTACCCTGCATAAGGGATGTTTATACCAGATGCTGTGAGAAATAAAGCAAGGAGAATCATTAGGGCCCAGCCACCTGGATAACTGTCTTTTCTCCCAGTCGAGATTGGGAAAAAAATACCGTTTACACCAGGCCAGCACTGAGAGGCTCAGGAGGAGCTTCTGCCTTCAGGCCACAAAAACACTGAATGAACACACTGCCTGAGACTGCCAAACATGACGTATACCTGTCATATATCCACTGAAAGAGTCTTTTTTTTCAGTGCACAAATTGAAGAAACTGACAAGATTACTCTTCATTGAAATTACATTTCATCTCATTTCATGTGACAAATATACTGAACTGAATTCAATCGCACATTTTTAAGAAAAAGCACAAATCTATGTTCAATAGAAGAGATGCTTCTCTTTTAGTCCGGCGCTTCAACTCCAGTGAGCCACAATTAAATAGCATATGTCACTACATAAACTCAAAGTGCTTTACATTGAAATATAACAGACATAGCTTTGACTGGTTAACTGTCTGACTGTCTGTCAAAAAAGCCAACAGAAAATACAATAAAACACAAGACATTTACAACACAAAACATTCAAATTTCACCAACTCTAAATAGATTGCGCTTTTAACCCTTTGAAACCTGAGCAAATTGGCTTGGTGTCTTGCAAAAACATGGGAAGAAGGCAATGAGTGATGAAAGAAGAAATGCCCCCCAAATCAGCAAGACATAAGGAAAATAAATATACAAGAAAATTTGCTGAAAATTAGTTTTTAACAAAGAAAAATAAAGTTTAAAAACAAGACATTTAAATTAAACTGAATTAAAAAGTGCTTAAAAATGATAATTCTGTGACATAATGTTAAATGTGTAATTATGACAGTTGCTCATTGCCTTTTTTCTCGTGTTTTTGAAAGAAATCGCACCACTTCAGCGTTCAAGGCTATAAATACTTGTGAAAGGCGTCTGATAGAAGCACACCAAGGGTTACAGAAAATTGCCATTGCTAACTGATTAATGGTTGACCATTAACATCTCGTGTCATGGCACACTAGAATTGTTTGTTCTGTTGCTGGAAGCTATTTCCAATAATATATATTTTATAAAAAAAATCACATCACATTGAAAGGAACCAATTTTTTAAAATTCCCTTTAAAGCGATATTGTGCAGTGAAGTATAGACGTATAAACGTTTGATTCTTTAAAGCATCTCTTCCCCCTAAACTACTGCACGTATAAAGGGTTTTGCTTTAAAGGGAATAACTTTCTCACCAGCTGGTACATGCAGGTTCCATCTGCAGTCTCTTATTTGAGTGGCACGCATTGTGGAAGCAGAAATACATACTCCAGATTAATCACAAACCAGCAGCATGCTGTTGAAAAGTAACCACAAAAAACTGCAACTACGATGCTGAGCATGATGTGGTAGAGTATGGTAAGTAAGAGTACAGTACTTAGATGGTTAAATAAAACTAGCAATACCATAAAGTAATATGGACCTGAATGTATTCATATTTTATAGTTCAGGCTAATGCAAGTTTAAATAGATCTTTGTGGATGTAGACCATTTAAAATTAAATTAAAATGTATAAGTCTGCGGTCCAAAAACAACTTTTGTGACAAAAAAAATCTCCACAGTGAGACATGTTTGACATCTTTGACTTGAACATTACCACAGCAGATGCCCTTACAGGCTTTTTGCAAGAAAAGTATGGATGCTGTCTCAAATGCAAATGCAGCGCGTCTTCTGTGCAGCCCTGGAGTGGTATAGCTTGCTGTGCAGTCCCAGCATGGGCCACATAAAAATTCAAGCCCTCCCAACCGTTCGCTTTTGGATCTAATGACTCTCTCCCCTGCTCTAGCCAGTTTACTTTCTTGCTGAAGCGATTGCATAAATGCAACAGGGCTTAATTAGCAACAATATGGGTCTCCACCTAGTGTTGGCAGGCTGCCTCTTGATGTGACGTGAGGAGAGGGAGAAAAGTGAATTTCTGGCAGGCAGCTGTGAGTCACTTTATCAGCGCTGAACATTCCTGCAGCACTCGTTACTGCTTGTTACATCACTGCAATGTCCGCAGGTGAAAAGGTCTCCCCCTCCAGACCTATGGAATAGCTAGAGGTGATGGGTTGATGATGTTCAACAGTCCAGCAGCAGGTAGTGGTGGACTCAAAGTGTGTTAGCACGTAGAGCTGCACTGATAGGTCTGATTTAAGATTTACCTCAAACCGGAAATATGCACTGTTAGCGTAAATGCCCTGTTCATTACTGTAATTTGCATAGAATTATGGGCAATTTGTATGACATTACATATTATATATAACTATCTGTATATTTAGAGATCATGGTAATATGCTGCATTAAGAGCCTCAGTGTCCCATCTTAGAAGCATAACTTTTTTTCCCGTTTGTTTTTCATCTTCAGCCTTTAAAGTTAAACTAATATAAACACTGGAGTCTAGTCTGATAACTGTGTTTACTTAAATGCTGATTTCATATTTTAATGAGTTCTACTATATGGGAGAGAAGGCAGACATCTCTACGGCCGATATCTCCAACACTTGGTAACTCACACCAAAACAGACTCAATAAAAAGTATGACAGGTATAGAATATGTTCTTTCATTTTTAGGTGAACCATTCCTTTAAACAACCTCCATTACCAATAAAAAGTTGTATTCATGTAATGTTTAGTAATGTTTTGTGTGTGTGTGTGTGTTATGTCCTTTCATTCTAATGAAATACGCTGTAGAAATAAACTGCTTTAAGTTAAAAAAAGCTAGTGCTTGTGCCACCATAACATTTTAAGTTGACTGAATTTGAGAAGACAAGTTAAGGTAATTTTGTAATGACTCAACATGTCTTGTCAAATTCAGTCAATTAAAAATTTACGCAGCCTGGACACCAATTTTTTAAGTTAAAACAAGTAGTCTTTTTTTTACAGTGTAGTTGCTAACATTTAGTAAATGTAACATTCAGTTGCTAAACTTACACTTACAACATCTGATTAGGTATGCAGCTACTGTAGCTAACATTTTGTGGCAAATTAAGCTGTAAATGTAATCTTATGACGTTATCATACAGGATGGATAGTATAGAATTCAGGGCCAGTCAGACAATAATCTATGTTCATAAAGAATTATTGTTTGTATGTAGATTAAAGTCAATTCTGCTATGAATACTTTGGAATTGTGATTGAACTATAATTCTGTGTTTAACTTGTATTTGTAAAAAAAAAAAAAAAATATGAAAATGTTGTGTGTTCAGTGTTAAACTGACAAAATGAGCTGTTTCTTTGTTGTGTAAATTGTGTGTATCTGTGGTATTGTTGTAAGTGTGTTTGAATGCATGTGTGTTGAGCCCAGGAAGAATAGTCAGTGCTTATGCTGGTGATATGCTGGTGGCTGGTCTTGTTTTATTCTTCTTTTATTTAATGGAAGGTGGCACCTACCAAAAGGTTGCATTCATGCCCTCTTCTCCCAGTGTGGTTTAATAATATCAAACACTATTTATTCATCAAACATTTGTTATATTTCTATCCAGTAAAATAATGCCAAGATAATCATTATCGTTTTAGCAACCAGCCCTAAATAAGCTACAAACACAGCAACACACAGTAGAGAGGCTGGATGAGAGACAAAAGTCAGAGTAACAAGTGAGTCAGAGAAATTTCACATTGCATGCTCGAAAAAGAGAAAATTAGGCTGCAAAAGCAGAAGTTTTAATCTAGAATGGACAGATTCTTAACTGTCCGTAGCCTCACTATGCTGTATACTGAAAAATCCATGGTGCTGTCCATGGTGCTGAAGGCTACACCAATCGTCTTAATTTTAATCCATTAAATCCATTAAAATATGGCAATTTAGGCCCCAATACCGATACTCAGAGCACAGTGTGTGTGATTATGTTGTTATCTTGAATTATGTCCCATATCATGCAGTCATCATTAGTCATTGTAGTTATTTGGGGTATCCACAGTCCCAGAGGTAAATGTCCCAATCATCCCAATCTCAATGTCATGCGTTTTGCAGTATGAGCTCGAGTGTGCGTGAAAATCTCCCAGTCTTACCATCAGTTAAAAAAAAAGGGGGAAGAACTGCGTTAGAAAATAACTATTTCTTTAATATGACAGAAAAAAAATCAAAGATGAAAGCTTGTATAGAGAAAAATGTAAGATGAGAATATTAACTGTGACTCCGAAGGTACATTTTGTGGGAAAAAAAACCTGTTAAAAAAATCAAGCGTGGTTTGAATCGTAAAATATGTCCACTTTGGGATTCTAAAGCTGGTTTCCAACACCAAACGACATACCAATTACAGTATTAAACTACATACTAATTAGTGTACGAAACATAGTAAACATAGTAAGTAAACATTCAACATAGTAAACTATCTTAAATTACCAACCAAACTGCACACTTGGAATGACACATTTCCCATTTACCCTAACATGAAAAAACAAAATGAAAAATAAAAAGACATAAATAAATTCAAATTTTTACCAACTGTAAGCTGATTCATGATAATATAAACAGCACATGGATAGATTTAGGGTTTTTGGGTGTAACATAGACAACTTTTTTCCAGAATGAACAGACTGCATACACAAAACATGTTTAGATTTAGTATGTAGTATGAATTGGGGATACACCATTTATTTAAAATTCCGCAACTACTGTATGGTCCCATGTTTTGTTCCCAACTGAGGAAAAAAAGTATTAAAATTCTGTCCAGGTCTGCTGCTTCTCCATAGCAACAATAGCTGAGCCTTTATGGTGGTGTTTACAGCCATTTACTATGTCAAACCAATTTTAATTTCTCAAAAACAAATGCAAGAGGTCATTACATAAATTACAGAATACCGCCTCTTGATTCAGCAGACTCACTCAATTCTATACTGAGCAACAAGAAGTAAAAGAAAACTTCATGAACTCCCCAAACAAGAAACTCTATAGTTGTGCGATTGTCATCCCTTATTAAGGTTTCCCTCTGCGGGCATGTAAATCAGCCTGACAGTTTTTTTGTGCGTCACTACAGTAGCATTAGTATGGCATCGCTATAGTGTTCAGTTTTTGAGAGGACACTCTTGGTAAGTGAGTATAATACTCGGCGGCCCGCGCTGCAGCCCACAGTCCCCTGCTTCTGTGGCACCATAATTACATTTAGCCCCTGCCACGACTGGAATTAGAACTAAGAGACTTAGAGCACATACCTGAAGCCCCTCTTTCTCTCTCGCTCACCTTCACTCTTCCCTTCCTTGACTCTCCTCTCGCCCCGAGATGACTCAGTAAGCGCAATCTTCCCTAAAAATCTCATTAAGGCCCACCACAGCCACTGAGTGCTGCTGCATTATTCATGTGTTTTTCCCAAGCACTCTCCCGAAAAAAAAAGGGTGAATAATTCCAACTGATGTTTAAAATGCACAGTGAGAAAATCAGCTAGGTTACATCTAAACATACCTTTAAACAAACAATACTGTTACTGGGCCACAGGGAATATTATGCAAACTCATGCATGAGAAGTGACCTGTAAGTAACTCAAGAGGCACCAAGTAACACGAACATATTTAAATAATTAAATATGCTGCGTTAACAAGATAAAATGCAACATTAGACATATCGGGTTATATTTAAATCACTTCAGGACCATCACTTTCAGACCACATGTGATTCATCTGAGATATTTCAGCGAGAGTCATTAGCTTGCAAACATTAAGCATTTAATTTATGCATGGCATGCTAATCCACCAACACTCTATGTGTTCTTAGCACTCCCTGCAGAGTCATTCACTGGATCCATCAGAAGAGCTGAGCAAATCTGCATAACTCTTCAGCGGATGTTTGAGGACCTGTCAAACTTCACAGGCGTGAGGAACCTGTCCTTGGGTATGTGCACGGAGATGAGAGTGTTTGGATGTAAAGGGTGGGTATACTCGCCCTTCTGGCAAAAAAAATGCAAATGAATATTTTTGCATTTTTGAAATGAGTGCATAGGGCTTGTTAAGTTTTGCTTGAAGGTCGCAGTTTTTCATGTATTGTTTTGGTTGTCCATATCTTGTATGGTTGAGTCTTAAGGCTCTCACCAGCTTGCTTCACTCAACAGCCAAAAAACACAATGGTAATCTGCTGAGTGGCTGGTAGATTTTAGAATTCACCAGCCGCAGTGCCAGGTGGACAAAAAAGATAATTCCCCACCCTGGTTAAAGCACATTGGAATTTTAAGTCCTATCAAAAACATGTATTCATTTCTGTTTTTCAGTGTTGGTATAAGAGAGTTTTTTTTTTTTTTTTTACAACAGAAAATAGTCTACCATGTTTTGTCTCAATCACACAACGCTCACACACCGCTTTTGGCAGTGAAAAGCAGCATTCATTCAGTGTAGAAAATGCTGGATGGAAAATTTGATATGTGGCCATGATGCAGAAACACAGCCAACATGTTGGAGCCTCAAAATCTGAAACTGTGAATCAAGGTTATTATGGTAAACTAAAACTAAACTGAAAACTAGGTCTGAAAAAAGATTTTAGTTCACTGAAATAAAAATAAAAACTCTAATTTTGAAAAAACTAACTGAAAATTTATTGTGTAATTATGAATCAAAAAAAAAATAAAAGTATAAAGGAAATGTGTATAGTTTTGGTATTTGTCAGTTTGGTAAAATTCATCAACACAATAGGCATGAAAAAGCATTGGCGCATACGATTTTTGGGGTGTCGACATGACTGTGACTCAACTGTCCTGACAAACTGTTAGCTTTGTAATGTAATATATTTATTCTGAACTTGTTAAATATTACCTCTCACAAATAAACAAATAAATAATAATAAAAATAATACTAATAAAATTAATAATAAAATTATGTCTCATAAAAATAATATGAACACTAAAAACAATAAAAATTAAAATCAAAGTTAAAATTTAAATATTAAATTAAAAAAAATTAAAAAATAAACTGGAAAAAAAGGGAAACAAACCCTGTAAACTAACCAAAACACTGAAACCAAACTGACTTTAAACAAACACTAAAAACAAAATTTAAAAAAAACTTAAAAAAAAAAAAAACTATAACAACTCTGCTGTGAATCTGGGTTATCTGCTGCCAGAAAGTCCAATAAATAACCCAAAATTTTCGCTGGCACGAACACTTGTATCACTTAAGCCTGCCAGTAGCTCGGGTGTTAAGTGTAGAATTAAATCCTACTTTGATCTCAGAGATTAACATCTTCCAGACAGCAGATGTAACAGCACCTCTGATACTCCACTGACTCAACTCATGTGTAAATATGTTGAAACATCTTTCTACACTGACTCACAGTGATGCGTTTTTTTGCTAGCTGTCTTCACTGAGGGCTATATGTCTGACACAACTTAAGACAATATAGCAAAAATCCTTCCCACTGCTACATTTTTATGCATGCCAGGGAATGTTGTGCGAGGATGCAATATCATTTCATGACTGCGTTTTTACCTTCACATGAGACACATGCTTTAGGCAAGCCCCAGGGAAGGCGGGAGATTCCACAGCTGTCGCTACTAAAATATGCAAATTGGGAAAATATGGTTCAGACTAAATATAACTGGTCATTAAAATTTCAGTGTTGCATTAAGTAGGAGTACTGTGTGACACAATAATGACCCCACTGAGTCGCAACCTCAGGATGATTTAACCAACCTGGGAGTGTGATGGAGAGAAATGTATGAATATTTATGTGTGCTGATGTTACAGCGGGGTGTTGTATGGGTTTTTTCTAAGTTTTATGGCATTTGGCAGTGCCGTGGCTTGCATTAACTCAGCCAAATAAAGTATCAAGCATTGCAGGAGGATATCATATATATGCCAGTGAGTGCATTGCATCTGACTGCTACATAGCCGAGGCAGATGAAATGTGTTTGGTTTGATTTTGCCGTTATAATTTGCATGGATTATCCACACGATTTCATTCACGTTTTCGCCCGGCATGCATGCACCTTGCTGCGGCATGTTTCTCTTTTTAAAGCACCATGAGGACGACTGGCTTTTCATCTCCATGTGCAGTGAAAGCAGAGACTAACTCAGAATGGCAGATGGGTAGAGGGCATCCTGTAAACAGCCACACAGGTCAGGATGACATTAAAATGTCTTTCACTGACCGGCTCGCCAAAGAGGGGAGCCCTCACGCACGCACAGGCAGCAAAGTCACATTTACCACGCAGTACAGTAGCTTCTAGCTTTAAATCACACACACCTCAACAGTTTGTAAGATGTGCTTCTGAAGTAGTAGTACTCAACTTATGTGGTGATATGGTGCCCTGGGGAGGATCCCCTCCCCTCCCAACATAGGTTTGAGCAAAGCTCCTAATGTCCTTAATTTCTAGACACATCCGAAAATCCTAAAAAATTCCTTACACGTCTGAAAATCCTAGAAAGTTCCTGTAATCTTTGAAACATGCTAAATCCTAGATATGTCGTAAAAAACTCAAAATGTCCTAATATCCTAGCGATGTCCTGAAATCCTAGAAATGTCCTAAAATGTTATAAATTCCCTGAAATTCCTTGACATATCCTAAAATGGATGGAAAAGTCCCAAAATGTTAGAAATGTTCTAAAATCCTTGAAATGTCCCAAAATGCTAGAAATGTTCTTAAAGCCTAAAAACATCACAAATCCCGCAAACATCCTAAAATCCTTGAAACATTCTAAAATCCTAGAAATTCCAGAAATCTTAGAATTGTCTTAAAACCATAGAAAGGTCGTAAAATCCTGCAAATATCTTAAAATCCTGGAAATGTCCTAAAATGCTAGAAATGTCCTATATCCTGAAAACATCCTAAAATTCCAGAAGTGTCCTAAAATCCTTGAAACATGCTGAGATTGGCCCCTGACCTCCCATCATTTTGCTTAAGTGTCCCCCAAACAAAGCAAGTTCAGTGTCCCTGTTTATTCTTGTTTATGTCATTTATTTATGCTCATTATTAATTGATGTGTTTTTCACATGAACTCCAACCAAAAATGTGTGTGTAGTTCAAATAACATTTTTCATCTTTTCCTTTCCTGTTGTATAATTACTAACTAGATTAAAACAAACCCTATCTCAACCCTGCGGGTCAGCAGGACATTTATGAGTCATAAGCAGAGTCCCTTACATGCACACAAGCAGCACTGTAGGCGCTCTGGTGGGCTCAGTTGGCAGCACTGTAGATACCCCGCATGCTGTCAGCGGCACGTTCGCACTGACCCCAGGCCAGTGCGACACAGCAGACCAGGACATCCTGCAGTCTGCTGAGCGCGGATCAGCCAACTGGCCATGATACTGAGAGCGCGACCCTCTCTCCACGTAGCACCTGGCATTCACGCCATACACAGAGCAGGAGGGGAGAGCTCTACTAAGAGATTTATAAAAGAGTTATACTGCTAATATTCATGAAACCACTGTTTAAAGGGACAGTTCAACCACAAAATTAAAAAAAATAAATTGTCCTTTTACATGAAGTGTTATTTATCAGTCTATATTGTTTTGGTGCAAGTTGCAAAGATATATCAGAGAGATATCAGCCGCAGAGAAGTCTGCCTTCTTTCCAATATAATGAAAGTAGATAGCACTCAGCCTGAGGTGCTCAAAAGAGCCAAAAAATGTAACTGATTGATTTCAACTTCTCTTTCTAGAAATCATGACCCGGTTGGTCAACGTAATCCACAAACCTCAATGGAAACAGTTTCATGTAGGAACTATTTTTCCTTCAATCAAACTACACGCATAGAAGTAAGCGTGCATCTACTTGCTTGCTAATCTTGCATTACTGAGCTAGCAAATATCACAGCTCAGTTTTGAAGCCTTCTGGCCATCTCCATCTTGGATTTATGGAACCAGAAATGACCATATTTGGACAAGAAGGTGGAGCTAAAACTAATGCTAGCTGCTAACATGGTTAGCATGGAGGCAGCTATAGTTTCATGTGTTCATGTGCTAATTTTCCTTAATAAAACAACAACTAAAAACAGACTTAAAACTATAAAAACAACTTGACCTTGGGCCCACCTGAAAAAAAAGAAAATCCAGTTCTTTAGAGGATCTTTTGTGCAACAAAAATGTAAGAGTTAACGTTTAAGAAACGAAAAAAGATACTTGGACAACTGTTGCAACACCTCCACTCTGTGAATCTGAGTTGCGACATGGTTAAGCCATGGTTACATTACCAAACCAACCTTGTCCTCTTGGTAGCAACTGTCTGTTACTCGAGGGACATGCAGTGAATTGTGCATAACTTTAAGCCTACGTAACATTAACATTAACAGGCAAGTAATATAAAAATCCAGGCTATAAACATGTTAATTTCTACTGTTAACTCGGGGGTTTTAACATGGGGATCTATAGGGATTGACTCACTTCTGGAGACAGTCTCAAGTGGTCATTAGGGGAACTGCAGTTTTTGGCACTCCCACTTTGGCTTCATTGTGCAGCCCCGAGGATGCTGCTTGGCTATAACCACAATATCCCTTTAACTTTAATCATACTTTATTTGGCCCAGTATCTTAGCTCTTAACATTGTTTTATTTATCGTAACTGTATATTTTTGTAACTGTATATTTCTTATGCACTTTATGAGGCACTATGTAACTTTGTTAAAATAAGTGCTATACAAATAAAGCTATCATTATCATTATTATTATTATTATTATTATTATTATCATTATTATTATTATTATTATTATTATTATTATGGCATGTGCAAATATTGTAGAAAGGGAAATTTTGAAATAATATGGCACTGGATGTTAAAAAAACCCTTCATTAAATCATGTAAGGGTTTTAGAAATACTGTATTTTAACATGCTTGGCAAAAAACAAATCATTAAATTAATTGCTCAAAAGAGCACTTTTATTTAATACTGCACTCCTATTGTATAACACTCACGATAGGCAGCTGGGAAAAAGGGATCAAAATCAATGCAGCGGAACCAGAGATATCATCTCTGTTCCACACATTCTTCCTCCTTGTCAGAACCTGCTGCCAGTATCAACCACAATGGAACTCAACTCTATTCACTTAGCCGTACAGATTCTCCCAAAAATGAATCTTATCAAAATGTGACAAATGAATTAATTCAGGTGAAGTCCTACGCAAGCAGTAGATGGTCAGATTGAATAAAAAGTCAATTTCATCAATCTATTTCACATGAGAAATCATTATTTGAAGCTGCTTCTGGTTTTGGAAAACCCAATATATGAGTCTAACTGTAAAGGAGCTACTGACTCTAAAATGCTGGAATCTGCGGTGCTCACAGATTGGGTATATGTGTATGTGTGTGTCTCCACCTGTTATGCGACCATGTCGTCCTCACGCCAGACTGTCTGAATCACGCTCGGGCAAGAAGGCAGAACTAAGGCCCTTCTGCTTTCATTTATAATTCAGAGCCGCGCCACATACCATTTGTTTCCTACAGAATTACAATTTCATATCTTCAGTTTCTGGGGAATTGCTTTCTTTCGAGACGGGCGAAAAAAATGCACTTACTCAAGGTTTCAGGTGTTCTTTTGTGAGAGCTCTTCAGGGAATAAAGCGGTATCATGTAAGGAAATTTATCCGCAAAAAAAATACAGTATAAAAGCACTGAGAGATATTTCTGCACAAAAGGCTTCTGAGGGTTGCGTGCATCCGTCAATGAGAAAATCAATAAATCTGCTACGCCTTTGCTGCATCTCATCTTCCTTCTCCTTGTTCAACCTGAACCGATGCCTCTATAACGAACACTAGATCTCTTTATATACAAGTACATACAGTTGTGAATGTGCGGGGCTTAATACAGTGGAAAAATAAAAGGCTTTACAGCACTGTGCTTTGTCTGGGAGACAGATTATCTACGGCAGACTGTCAAAATGTAAATAACTCTAGTATTTGAAAGGTCTGCACATGATATAAACCTTTACTAGAAGCAAATACTAACAGGAAGACTTGGGATTTAACACATCACTGATTGATGTATATCTTAGAACCAAAACTGCCGTAATATTTGGGCATTAAAGTTCATTCTTGACCTTGAAAATATTTAGTTAAGTTACAATTCTTTAAATAAATGTCTTAAATTTCAAGTACAGACTGTGTACTTGATTCGTGCTGCAAGTTCTGCAGGCGTTGAAGTTCTCTCTTGTGCCTCCTGAAATCTGAAAGAAACTTTTTGGAGTTTGTAAAATAGGCTTGGCTAATCCATAATTAGCGCAAAGGTCCAGTGACAAAGCACTGCTTTGGTTGAGGCTAATGAGGTTTTTCTTCCTTTACAAGTTTCTCCATTGTGACTATTGAAGACTGGGACTCAAATATGACTACAATAGACCCAGATTCATTCTGAAAAAGGCCCTTAAAGCTCCTTGCAGTACTGTTCTGTATGCTTCTGTGTTGCCCTGCTGTATGAAATGTGCTATACAAATAAAGCTGCCTTGCCTTGTCTTCTCCGGTTCTGCAACAGAAAGTCCCAGAACTTTTACAAGATATTTAGGGCAGAAATGTCCTTACAAAATGAATACAGAAGCCAAATATGTTTCACCTTAGAACCTTAAGGTGCTATTGAAAATGACTGAAAGAGAACAAAGATGTTCTTTCGGTGCTTTAAGGCAGGTCAAGGAGAAAAGTTATGTTAAAAGCCTTTATTTAGTTAGGTATGTTAGTTTTAACATTTTCTTGACTAAAAAGCACTGTTTAATATTTTACCTCAGGTATTTTTATAAGATTTTAAGACTCAAGAACAAATAATCTGCTTAATCCAGACTGTGTGGGTTTTGTTTGACGAGATTAGATTGACAGTGCTGTCAACATACACGTAAACAACCGAACATCTGTCATCAGATGTTGCTTGTTGGTCCTTCAGCCGTGCATCAAACGTCATCAACAGCTGATTATTGGCGATCATCACAGCTAATTCTGGCATTTTTTTCTTGCCCCCCCAATTTCCTTGCAAAAAAAATAAAGATATTAACGCATGTAAACAATCGCAAAATGCATCACAATTTTTTGGAAAAGCTGCTGTGCAATCAAGCCCTTTCAGACTGCAACAATCACAAAAACAGTCTGCAAAATCCTGGAGGGATCGTCTAATATAATATATTATACACCTTGTAATGGAAATTAAGAGAGTATATGCTGCAGAAGGTCTGCAAAACTTTATATTGGCAAATTTGAAAAAAGACTTTGCAGATTTTGCTGCCACTATTCCTGCACAATGACGACAAAAAGAAACTGTGCAATTCTCAAAGCACCCACAAAGGGTGAAAACCTAACTGTGCTGCCAAGCAAACAGAAACTTAGTGCTCCTGTGCTAATTGTTAAATTAGGTAATGTGTGCGTGCATTTGGTGCAAGACTGGCCCCTTTCTATGCATGTGAGCCTCATTGCTAAAACAGTCCAGTTAAAACAAAAGATCACTGTCAATAGCCACATGCAGTATAAGTGAAACCTGTCATACTGAGCCCAAATACAGTTTCTCTCTGTCACATTTAAATTCCTTGCTCAGAGTTTGGAGGAATACTCCTGCACTTTATCTGTCAGGACCTGTAGCTCAAAGTCTGAAAAGCTCTTTTTCTATCTGTCATTGTTCTGCCTACTGTGGTCAACATTTATACTTTGCCACTTACATAATTACCATCAGACAAAAAAAAAAAAGAAATAGCAGATTGCACTCAGTTGCAACTGAGCTTTATAAGCGTGTTTGAGCTTTAATGTCATGAGCACAATATCTTCTGTGTACTTTGATTATCCCTGAATATGGGGCAGATAGTCATGCGCAATTGATGGTTTGTTAATTCGCCCGCTAATGTTCAGTTAATACATGTAGGAGGTGCTCTATTGATCTGATTCCAGGGTCCAATAACACAACAACAGAGACATTTAAAAACAACATGAACACACAGTCAGTAACATAACAGAAGAGTAAAGCCATCATTAATACCTCAAAGTCAATGTCTGTATGCCAGAGAGGGTGCAGAGGAAAGATTTATAGTTTACAGAAACAGTGCACAAAAATCCAATAATGTCCAGTGAGCTGCGAGAATGACAGTGTGTGCGTGTGCGTGTGTGTGTGTGTAAAGTTGTCTCATCTGCTGCACAGAGCTTCGTGGCAGCCCGGCTGAGACTCATTGGTCAACCTGTCATCACTGGTTCTGACTCACCGCTTAACCTTTGTGAGCATACGCCGTTATTTAGTACAACACCAGCCCCCTGGGGGAGAGAGGAATGGATAAATGGATGGGGCTGCAGCGGGCTAGCTGCCCCCCAGCACACACACGCACATACTCTGCACATACACCATACTTATCCACTAAGTTCAGTGAGTTCAGGTTGAGGCTGTTATAATACCGTTTGAACGTTTTTCTATTAAAAGTATAATGCACCCAAATATACAGTATATCACACATAATCATGAGCCAGTAACTCCTGAAAAACCCACGTATTTCGGAAGGCTCCAATCACGTGATAAATGCATTGACAGGAGTAAACAAGGAAGTGGTCCCAAGAGGTCTGCCCCACTCCCAACCCTGCCCATTTTTGAGACGTTTTTTCACATTCTAGAGAGGAGGGACTCAAGCCAAAAGTGAGGTAGAGAAGGGGCCAAGTTTAGTTTTGCATAATTATGGGGAAATGTTTCATTTCATTGATCTTTACGCGCGATTACAGTGTGAAAGGAAAACAATGTTTCATGTTCTAATCTTTAAAAATGGACTATTTTCTTTGTATGATCACACACTGTAGAAGAACACTGGAGATTGTATCAATTCTTCAACAAAAAACACATCTGCTCTTGCATCACTGCCTCTGCAGTGAACAATGTGCGCTCAGTTCATAATGCTGACCTCTAATTTGCTTTCTGCTCTAAAAGAAATGAAATAAATCAAAATCACCAAGTGCAGTTGCAGAAGACAAACCTGTAGTGGTGTTGTTTTTATGTTGTAAAAACATAGAAACCGTTTGTAGGGTGTGAGTCAGACTCAAGGGTAAGTCAAAAACTGGCTATCATTCCCTTTTCTCCATGCCAGAGGTGGTAGCTCAGAATAATACAATGGAGCTGATGCAGGTATTTCAGCTGGCAGGCACTAAGGTGCAAGTGCTGGAGCGCAGAACTGTTTGAGGTGTGAGTTACTGTTAGGTATTTTTTGAATCGGGAGAGCAACCAAAGGGATTTGGCAGCACTGCTGGCAGCATTGTTAGAAAACTTTGCCTAAATCTCAAAAACAGTTGAAATGGTACCGTGTGATTCAGCAGAACAAACACAAGCCCACCCCTGCTGTGTCATCTTCATAACATTAAAATACCAGCCACCTGTTACAAGTAGCTGTTGCATCCTCTTGTGATCGCTGCATCTGAGGAAAAGACTGTGGTATTATGTTTGCAGACAAAGCAAGCATTGAAAATAGACCAGCAAGTGGGATCCCTTGAGCTAATTACTAGCCGCGCCATAATTGTGTTTAAATACCAGGTGGGCAGAACAATGGCAAGTCCAGACAAAAGAGGATAACAAAAGGCCATCCCTGTTTGATAAAAGAAGGACATAAAGTGAATAAGCCACTAAGAACATGTTATGGGTGTGCGTTTGTTTGGTCAAGCCATCCTAAAAGGTCACTGAGAGAGTAATGACCATCTGTGTTCTGCTTGAACGCCACAACACAACAATAATCACTGTATGCTGCTTGTATTAGTTGCCTGGTGCTTGAAGCTCCAAAATTTATACTATTTATTCTCTGTGGCAACTCTGCACTGGTGATGACATAACATTATTTCTTAAGAGAGTAATTTAACTCTCAAGCTGCACTTTTTTGAGTTGCTAAATGTATTACTTTCTCAACTGATCCTGTTCCCCAGCTATAGTGTACATTACAGCAGAACTTATTTTCCTTATTCCAAAGAAAATCAAGTTACTCTGTTGCCTGGAAATCATTAAAATCTGCAGTCTTATGTTTTAGTTGCTCTGGCAGATGCGTTTGGCCCCTCTCCAATTTGGACAGATTTCCAGCGGCCCGAGTCGTGCTGGGCAAACCACAACCATTTATCTAAATTGGGGTGTGTTTGAGATGAAGCCTGTAAAGACAAATGCTGCTAATACATTTGAAGACAAGATGGTTGCAGTTGATTTGAAGCTCTTTGTTGAAACCGAATTGGTCTATGTAGCCCGCCCACTGTCAGTCCACGATAAGCTCCCTTCACTTTATGGTCTGGAAGTGGGAACCCTGAAGAAAATGCTAAGATAGTGTGGCTAGCTATTAAGTGTTAAAAGAGAGGAGATTATCGTAATGGTGACAGACATATCTCATTACTTAAAGGGTAAGTCCCACTGTTGTGTATTATAAATAAAGTATTTGAATAAAGTTGATAAATGCATCACAACAGGTAGCTTTGTAGCAACTACAAACAGAATGTGGCTGCAGCTATACATGTCTAGCTTAAACCTCTATGGCATCAATCCTGAATATAATCGATTGTATATTTTCGTGAAATTTACAGTTAAGTGTACCTAACGCTTTTGGGAACAAAGATATGCTTGCCTTATTACTTATATGCGATTATAGCTGATGAATGAATTAATCTCTGCATGCTGCAGTTGTTTCACATTTTTTCATTGCTGGCACCAGTAAGGTATGATTGGCCTTTGGAAATTGAAAATAAACAGAGGTTCACATTTGCAGTTTGTCTGGTGATATCAGGCTAGTTACCCTGTCCTCAAGACCCCCAAAAACCGTGAAAAACTTATAATGAACCCTGCAGACATCATGCTGTCAAATTACCTGCTAGCTAACCTTTAGCAATGAGGACTTTATGGTGTACAAATGACTGAGAATGTGCAACCGGGAGTGGCAGTGGTAGAGATATTACAGAGGCAGAAAAGGAAATAGTATTCTGTGACTTTCCACCACTGCTGCAATTGCTGATGCCTTGCTCAGCTGGCATTGAGGTAGCAGCTCAAAAGCTTTCTAACCACTGTCTTGGCTATCGATACCACTAAAGGTGTAAACTCAAGGGTTACTGAAGTCACAGTCACTACTTTCAATACTGGCCAGGAAGAAAGATGGTCATGCAAAATGAGAGTTACATATGTAACTAAGGTTCTGTAAATTCTTGGTTACTGTCAGGTGTTATATTTAAGCATTAAAATACCCGGAAATGGCAGCAATGCATCTATTAAGACAAAGAGAGACAGATGAGAGCTGTGAGGGAGTTGGAGTGTCACTGGTTGTGGAATACCGCGAAGGAGGGGGTGGTGCATCATCCAAATTTTCGAAGGCGGACATGTTCAAGCTAAAACAGTTACCAAGACCACTTCTCTTGGACTCTATAGGCCATTACAACAATAATGACAGAGAAACTGTGTTTGTGGCCTCATTTCGTCATTAGTTTTCCGCCATGGTTTTTATGAGCCAGTATTGGTGGCGGCACAAGAAGAAAATCTGCACAGAACTGTCAATACGCAGCGGCATGCTGTTCCAGAGCAACTCCATAATAGGGTGGATGGGGATAGATGCTCCCATGTGTGACTACAACAAGCACTAGATATGAGTCCTGCCGATCGATTCATCCAGGCTTACGAGCCAATTATTTCTCCAAGCTGTGCGACTGTCCAGAGACTTCATTTTAATTACCCCTTCCAGTCAGTGATCCCTCATGTTCAGGGTAAGGCCAGTGGCCACTGTGTTGAGTCAGGTGCCATAGACCATTAAGAAGAGGAGAGATGTTTGGTGCGGCAGTCAACTGATGGGTCGGCTTTGTTTGGTTGACAGATAGTTAAATTACTGCAATCAAATAAAGATTTAGGTAAAATATTTATTTGATAAAGAGGAAAATGATGGCCACATCAACCTGATGTTCCTAGTCTTCCTGTCTTGTCTTTGATTATCATTCTGGGCATGAAAACTGCACATTAACCAAATTTCCTATGGGCTATATCTTAAAGTACGAAGGTCTGCGATATTAAAAGAGCAGGGATAGGAAGAATATCAGAAAACAAATACAGAGTCAGAATTAACTACAATCAGATGTCCAAATCAAATTCTTTGGAATGTGTTTTCAAAAATGTATACAGCTGCCAAAACCAGTCTTTTTTAAGTATCTCTACCTTGTTACATTTTCAGAGCTCATATCTTCTTTCAGCCATGTATTCCGTGAAAAAAAACCCAAACTGCCAAATCTCAGACTCTACTGTTTAAAATGTTGCCTTAAAACATTAATGTATTACCAATCTCCAAAACATGCAAAAATCCCACAAAATATTGTTATCTAAAGTGGTAAAGGCAAGTGACACTGCTACTGCTTACACTACTTCTAAAGAAGAGTCTCAAAGTGCTCCTGGTTAATGGTAATTACAAAAGTCATGAGCTGTTTTATTTACAGTGGCGGGCACATGGTTTTGTTGAAATATCAAACGTAGAGTATGAAATGCTGCTTCCCTAAAGACTGGCCAAAAAAGTTACCTTGTGTATCACACCCCATACTGTACTATAGTTGATATCACAGTAGAGCAGATTTTTTGGGCTCAACCAATATTCTGGCTAATGCAGTAACAGAGAATCACCACCCATGTCCATGTTTTATCAACTTTCAGCTCATTCTTTTGGTTTTGCAGCTCGCAACTTCACCATTTTGGTGTGGTAGAATTGCGGCATTTTTTATTCATTCATTCTTTCGGTAAAACCACAGTACACCGTCTGCCAAGGATCAAACATAACTAACAAAATTAGCAATTAGCTGGTCAGCATAATGGATAATTTAACAGCTGAAGAGACAGATATTTTTGAAGAAAATGGTGCTAAAATGGAGCTAAAACAATATTGGACTTTGTTGGCCATGAGAATTTTATTAGGTGAGGATATGCCAGTTTTGCATTTATAGCTTTATAGCCTCAAGTCACTAAAATATCAATTCATTCAAAATTAATATGAAATGAGCAACTTGCTGGTAAAAATACTGAATGATTTCACAGCTAAAGAGACAGATATTTACAAGCTAAAGGAGGAAGAAGCTGAAAGAAATTTGAATTTTGGACATCGTGGCCAGGAATGCAATACCAAATGAGTGTTCTGCTTGTCAGCTGGATGCATAGGCCACTATGCAAACCTGTGGCCATATTAGCTTCATAAGGTGACAATATGAAAGTTTTGCATTTACAGCTTGTTCTGCTGCCCTCAAGTGACACAAATATGAATTAATGCAGGTTTAAAGTTGAATTAAAATTTATGAAAATGTCTTTGAACGGCATTATTTTTGTAATGGATACCTTGAATTAAGATGAATGCCAAGGGGATAGATACACACCACTATAAATGAAAATCTACTGAAACATCGAAAACATGGACCATTTGCTTGAGTCTAAAGTCTAAAATTCCATTTTAGTTTTTCTCTGACGTGGAATTTTTGGCTCTACTGTCACTTATCCACCAAAGTTTGTTGATGAACGCTCATTAAAGCCCAAGCTGTTGCAAAACAACAGCTTTTCACAAACTAATGTTCTCCTGAAAGAGTAAATTATTAAAGCCTCGTGATTCAATCAGATTGGAATACTGCAATCAGGATGTCCTGCTTTGGATGGTTGTTAATGGGGTCAGTTCAATTTAAATCAAAGGTGAAGTTGTTTAGCTGCTTCACTGTAACTATTTAGCTGCTTTCTACTGGTTCAGTTAGACTTTATTAATATTCCATTGCAAACCCTTTGGTGCGCCCATGCTGACAGGTGTGAAAGCTGCTAATGAGTGACAATTAGGTTAATGACAGTCAGTATTATTGAGGAAGACAACATTCATGATAATAATTCAGATTGATTAATTACGTTGTCTGTCGGTACCATTTTAACAGATCTCCTGCGCTGCAAAGCTTTTATCTTATCACAATGCCGGTCCTAGCGAGCACACTCTATCTGACCCCAGTCATAACAAGCAGCGCCATGAGAGGCAATGATGCCAGTTTTTAAACTCAGTGTCAAATTACTTTGTCTGTGTGGGTGGGTGTGAGTGAGAGAGAGCGAAAGAGTGAAAATGAAGAGACAGGGAGAAGAGAGGAAAAGATAATGTGACAATGTGACAGTGTATTTTCGTCAAGTGCTTCCCAAAATACACCTCGTGTACTTTTGAGGCACACTGGGATGCTGCAATGATGCTCCATGGCCCTCCAAGTCTACCCTTAATATGCTGTCACCCAGTCACATATTATTCTTACAGCGAGCCCTGTGCACACACTGCTCTTGCTTGTACTCCGGGGCAGAGGGAAATGACAGGGTAACGGTGTCCACTCAGTGGTTCTCAGTAGGTGTCCTACTACAGTGATGGCCGGTATGTGTCAGGGGGCAGAAACCTGTCAGTAGTGTGAGCAGTGATCAGGCAGTTGACTAAAAAGTGTCAGTTACCAGCAGGGTTGACACAGACCTGTCAGCAGGCTGCTGTTCCTGTGAATCCCTTGCTGGCCAACATGAGATTCACCCCAGTCAAACATGATGGATCACCTGCGTCATCATCTTAGCAGCCAGATGGAAAAAGATGGATGGCAGTGACTAAGCAATGACAGGCAAAGCACATCTATTTAATAAAGCAATTATCCCACGTCAGAATATTTCATCACAAAAAACACAATGCACATGAATGCCATTGGACCAATAGTCAACAACTTATTTGTAACCCATCGGATAGGTCTTACGTAATCCCAATGATGGACAGCCAAATGAGGAAACAACCAGAGAACCTTCTATTCTTCCCTTCCTTGATTTCATTGCGGGGGACATAAATAGATTTAATGGCATCTGCAAATGGTAAGAAAGACTCTACAAAACCCAAGAGCTGCTCCATTCATGGGAAAAGATCTGATTATGAGTCCATGGCTCCAGAGCGTCATTGAGGAGGATCAGTTGCGACAGAGGAGCGCAGTGGAGTGACTTCTCCCTCTGAGGAGCTATGTCATATCTCACCAGCATCAAAAAGACTGGCGGGTACGGCAGATGTCCAGGCAAGCAAATGTTTGTGGACCTGAGTGGCAGGTCAGCATGAAATCCATGTCACCAGGGACCAGGCCAGTGATCGAGTGACTCTCTGTCCTCATTACTGCTGAAAGGTGTATAACATGGACTGATTTGAAATGAGTACATCATGGACACTCTTGTTTAATGCTTTTTTTTTCTAAGAGTAGCACAAAAAGCAGAGTAGGTCCATTTAAGATTTCACCAAAGTTATGTTGGAGCATATTTTAGATTTCATATTGTTTGACAATTCAAATGTGTGTGGGACTGCTAGCTTTAGAGGGTTTTGAGTTAAGTTACTGGATGATGTGCAGTCTTGTATAACTCGTCAGTAACAAGCTGAAGCTGTACTGTGCTAATTTGCATTGTCCCAATCAAATTAATTATGACAAAGAATAAAAAAACAAAAACACATCAACCTTTCTATAGAAATGTAATAAACGAGTTCAACCTCCTGATGACTAGAAGTGATGGTGAATGGCGTGACATTTAGGCAAGATGCCCGACAAGCTGCAGACCACTGTTGGGGACCAACAAACAATAAAAGTTCGAAACGTATTTAAGCGACCCGTTGGTGTGCTTCTAACGGTGATAGTGCCACAAAAAGTGGCGATTTTTCACTGAGATATTGTTGTTGGACACCAAAACCAGGTATTTTAAGCCTAACCATAATCATATTCATTACCATCAAAGGCACTGGTACCTTTACTGTGTGACAACAGTTTGCATTGTAGATAATGTTGGAGGCTACTACTGTCAAACTAGAAGTGTTAGTACTTAAGGGAGTATCACTGCTTTCAAGCTTAAGTCCACTTGAAAGGTCAAAGCATTTTAAAATGTCTTGATTTGCAACTGAAACAAGTCCTTCCCACATCTATCTTTCAA